>NW_010137730.1:0-10239 GCF_000699245.1 Pterocles gutturalis
TATATATATACAAAGCATATTAATGTAATTAAAATATGTACATGAAAAGTTGAATACACATATATTCCAGCTGCCACAGGCATCCAGAATTTCTGTTAAACTAATCCATGTCTAGTCATTGTTGACTTCTGTGAGTGAGCCAAGGACTTTCTGGATGGCACGAAAAAGACACAAATAAGGTTTGGAAAATTCCAGGTAACGCATAATCAGAACAGTAATCAGGTATGGTGTGATGGCAGAAGCAGCTCAATCACAGAGAAAAAATGGCAAAACCATATCTGCATTATGAAATGCAGACTTAAGTAATCTAGGCTATATGGAAAAAGGACAGCTTAGCAGAAGATTAAAGCCAGGGCTCCAGTTCAGTATTACTAAATAATACTTACTCTCACTTTACCCTAAGACTAGCCAGAAATTTCTATGACATGACTTTCTTCATTTAGCAATGCATCTGGCTAGGGAGCAGAGCAACCATGGCGGCAGCAGCAGATTCTGTCACACATGTGCCAAAAGGCCAACGTGTTGAGATGTGCTGATCAGATGCTTGATGTACACATCCCTTTTCTGGTTATGAAGTAAAAAGAATCTCATGTAATGAGATGCCTAATTATGCACGTGTGTGTGTGTGCGTGTGTGCATGCTTGTGGGCACAGGCAGGAGAATGGCAGGTTTGGGAACACAGCTCAGTGACACTCAGTGAGGCTCCCCTGCGGATCCTTGCTAACTTTACATTAATAACTTTTACATGTCTGGGAATATCATCTGGATACTGGGTTGTAAACCACAAAGCAGTTCTGGGACAATTCCAAAAGTAAATTAAAAACAGACAGGTCAACCTACACAACCCACAGTAAAAAGGACCCTATTTGCTGTCCATGCAGAGGTCTGTTTCATGGCCCTGCAATTTATACCACCGACTAACATTATCATTTTTAGACAGAGGTTAACAGTGAACACTTTGACAAGCTGGAGCCAGAAGAAGTGACCTTACAGAGAGGACTCTGTTCAAAAATGGATTTCTTTTCTTTGGTTTCAAGAGAAACAATAGCTATTAGCTGTTACAGTAAATCACTAGTTGCTAATTTATGAAGGCTTTCAAATCCTTATGATTATCTGTGTGAGTGATGGGTCCCCTTGTGCAAGCTGCAAAGTATCCTGAGCCTGCTCCAACAAAGCTATTAAGCATGTGCTTCATATTAAGCATGTGAGGAAACACAGTAAGATCAACATATCTGAGTTAAGCATGTGTTTAAGTGCTTTACTGGATGGACTAGGGTCAGAGTGCGTAGCAACTTCTAGGATGGACTTCTACAGGAATTTAAGTGCTTGTGTCTGAAAACAACAGTCCGCAATTGACACATATCTGAAACTGCAGTATATTCCAGACATCTTAAGCTACCTTTCTATGTTCCATTTGTTGAGGAAATTCTTCTAAACTAGCAGAACTACAACTACGCATCTGCAGATGGAAACTGATGAATGGCAGTATCCTATCCACCTACCCAATCTACCTCTGAACTAGAGTGCAGAACAAAGAAATTCAATCCAACACACAGAAGGATCTTCTTTTTGATTTTAGAAAGCTTTGGCATAATCCACATATCACATCTAGATTTCATCTGGCCTAATTGTTGTCTTGCCAGCCAGGACTCTAAATCCAGCTTCAGGAAGATGAGGAAAAAAGTATACCATAAGAAAAGTTATAAAAGAATTATATTGTCACAGCCTGCTTACAATGCAAAGGAAGGGGATTGCAGCTGTTCACTCCTCCCTTCTCCCTTCCAGCAACCACACTGACAGATTTGTCAAGACTGGTTTTTTGGTTTTTTTTCCTCTTTCTCTTTTAATCATTTTAACATGTCATCAACAAACTTGTTGTATTTCTACAGGATTTTCATGACCTGTAGCAACTCACCCCCACTGAGGTTGGTAGAATGCGTGTCCACAAGCACAAGAACCAAATCAAGCTGCCTTCATTAAAATCATAAACTCCTCTGATGCCAACGATGTGCACATGCTAAGTAGGTGAGAACTGAGCCTGCAGTATACATGCCAAAGAATGAGTGACTGAAGGAGGCAAGATAAAACTGCAGCTGAAAAAGAAAAGCAAACATATTGTAGGTGGAAAAACAGTGATGAATGCAAGGTCCTAGCCAGCTGCCCCCTTCTTCCTGACTCAGGAAAGAAAATAGTGTTGATGTCCTAAGGTCACAGACAGAGGAGAAGAGAGGCCAAGAGCCAGACCTGGAGCTGAAGCACTTCCACACTTCAAGGGGTGTTGTGGCAAAAAAATTACTGACAGATGATTGGGAGGGGAAATGAAGCACCTTAAAGGGAAATTAATGAATCAAAGCAGGCAAATCTCTCCCTAACGGTGTAATATTTCACAAGCTTTAGTCCACACAACATGGAGTGCAAACTTTTATTTGTTCTTTGTTCTAGACTCCTGCAGCAACACTCCTCTTATTTAGTATAATACTTGCTGTGAAGCTCAAGTTGAGTTCATCTACACATTGAAAAGCCTCTTCCATCATAAAGTCTTCTGTGTCTAGACATCAGGCTGCAATCTTGTGCTCTGTGAATACAGGGAGTACAATAAGACAGTATTACCTGATCATTCTTATAATTTGTGGGGCAAACCTCTTATGAGCATAGATAAGTAGAACTCCTCTGAAGTGAATGGAGAAAGGCTGATTTGCACAGGCAGAGTATCTGTCCACAAGGAATAATGAATCTGTTTCAACTAGTATGTTTCACAGCAGAGGAATAAACCATATTTGTTGTTCAGTAATGGGATAGAAGTCCTCATTAAACATTGCCTTCCCCTGTTTGTCTCTCTTACTTACAGCTGTCCCTAATGTGTGTGATGCTTTGAAAACATGCCTGCTATTAGCCTTTGTTTTCTCCCAGGCGCCTGACCCCTAAGTGAAAGAAGGCATGGAAACGGAGGTGAAGATGCACTTCTTCAGTCCTATGCAACTTGAGGAGTTAAAGATAAAAGCTGTCACACAGCCACAGAAATGAGGAACTAAGGAGCACTGACTAGAAGGACAATGTTGTTCCTCTGATTCTTCTCACTGGAAAAAGCAGAGAACTTCTTGTAATTCCCGGTCTTCAATGCAGATCAGAAAGCCTGCCAACATCAAACAAGGTGGTCAGGGACCAAAAGACATAATCCAGGCAGGCTAGTTGTTCTGAATGGACACCAACACAGACAACTAAAACAGTAGGCCTGAACTGATGGTTAGCTTTAGTTGACACATGAAGCCAAGTACACAAGCACAAATGAAGCCAAAGTTACAGAATGCCTTTGCAGGGGGGAAAAGCATAGCAGTGTCAAGAGGAAGACAGGAAGGAACACTGGCCGCTGACGTCCTATACATGAAGGAAAGAATTACCTAACAGGGAAAATATATTGGTAACAGGCACCAAAGTTTCATATACTGCAAAGAAATTTCAAGATGTTGCATGACAGTCCCAGGTCTGCTAGCTGTGCCCTGATGACCATTGCCTCCCTGGGTCATGAAATAGGGAGGTATGCTGGATGCCTGTATTAGTTGTGAACGAGGTAACCCCTGCCTTGGAATAATGCTACTCTCTCTTTTACTCGCTTTATTCTACTCTAAATGCTGCAAGGTGTGACACCAAATGACTTCCACAGACAGGTAACAGGGGAAGATGATGAGATCAGCTCCTTGCTTGTCAAACTGTCACTAGAAGAGTTCATTTTCCCATCTCCTGGTCATACATATACATGATATCATGTATGCCCAGATACACAGCAATATTCACTACCATGTTGTTACTCTAGAGCATATTTTGCCGAGGAATCTCTAAGGGTTTTAAAATGCAACAGACAAAACTTTTCTTACTAAGGGTGTCAGTACACAGACAATGAGATGCAAAGGACCTCAAGGAGTCATCTAATGTATATAGCTGCCTCAAGGAAAGACCAGTGATTCCCATCATTCCTGACAGCCTAAGGAGTTTTTAAATATTTCCAGAGCATAGAGACAGTATGACTTCTAGTCCAGTCAGTCCCTAGATCTACTCTCTGTCCTTACCATGAGAATGTCCTTTCTCATGCTGAACCCGAGTCTTCCTTCCTCCTACTTCTTCTCAACATCTGTAGTAGATGGGACTGCAGGTAATTCCCCTCCTCTTTGCAGGGGGCTTTAAATACATTAGAGTATTGCTCTATTCCCCCTTTACCATCCATTTTGCAGAATAACTAACTCCTGTGTGTGTCGCTCCCTCTCGACAGCCACATTTTCCAGTTTGTTCTCATTGGTGTCCTCCAAATGATTCCCAAACTGTCAACATCCTCTTCTAGACTTTTCCAACAACGTGACAAAGACAAGATGAAAATACACTTTTTTGACCTTGGAGCAGGGGAGTCAGTGTTACTGTTTACCTAAGGCTGTTAGGACACCTGATTTTCTCCTCTGAGCATTAATGCTGATGTATTTTATTCTTAAGAAAATTGTTTCTCCATTGGATATCTACAGCGTACTGTATGTCTTATCTAGACTTTTAACTCTCTTGCAGAGGAGCTTTGTGTCTGTACAGTGCCCTTCAGATATTGGCTTAAGCATCTCAAAAATAATTTATAAAAAGAATTGGACATGATACTGGTTGGCCTCTATTTTTCCAGCTTTCCCAGAAGTGAATATCTAGGCCAGAGTCTTCAACACTGTGTCTCTCACATCAATGTAAATCATTCCTACCCATAAATAATGTTATTTTCGGGCTCTGGTAAAATCTCTTTTTTTTTTTTTTTTTTCCTCAACTGAGAGCTCTATCTTCAAATAGAAGAAAACAGAAGAAAAAATGCATGAAGGCAGTCTTAAGCTGTTCCATTAGCCATTCAGTTGGTAACAGTATAACTATATAGGCTCAATTTTTATGTTTTCTTTTGATCATTTGAATTGTGTTTGCACTTGTCTCCTAGGCTTGAGTGCACAGATAGGCTACTGAACAAACCTATTACCTGCAAACATGATGCTGCTCTGAGAGGGGATAAGCAACAGTGTCAGTCTCCCCACAACCTCTTTTGTTCTTCTTCCTTCACCGGACTCCTTCAGGAAGCCCAGTAGCACAATTGTCTCCTCTGCATTGGCAAACCTGCTGCTCCTTTCTCCTTCAGAGCTCCCCAGGGCTGTTGCAGAACATTTACTTTCATTTAGACCTGCTCTTCTCTTATCCCTGAGAGCTGATATGGCTGGCACTGCATATAGGCTCTGCTGGACTTTCAGCCTGATGTGTCACCACTTAAACTCCAGGATGTGAAGGAGCTGTCTGAAACAATCATGAATACCTTAAAAAATAGTCTCAGCACTGAATCTCTGTAATATATCTGTCTCATTGTTCAATGTTTTGTCCACAGGTAAAACATTTAAAGTATCTGTGGGGAGTGTTTAGTCAATGAAGCTGAGTTTCCCTTTCACTCTGTTGAATCCAGTAGGTGAAATGTAAAGAAACAAATTAAAAAGTGTAAGATCTGTGATCAACTACTGGAAACTTTATTTCCTATCTCAAAAAGCAAAGGCCATGTTTCAAAATGAAATCAAGCTGTATTTCAAGACATGACTTCACTTTTGTCTCATTGAAGAGACACAAACCAGATAATCTCTTGTGTTTCACGCCACACCTACAACTGGGGTGCAGTTTATGTCTGCAGGGAGGACTGGAACTCTATGTATGCATCTGGTAAGACTTGACCAAACTCAGACATTGCAAACTTCCTTTACACTCTGCAACGGAATTCCACTCCTCTGAAACAGCCAATAACATCACTAAAGAACAGATTTTTTAAGAGGGACCCAGTCCTTTCCTCGTTTTGTCCACGAGTAATATTGCTTGGCATCATACACAAACATCTAATGGTCCTATCCCATAATACAAAAACAGGGGAATATCTAACTATTAAGAGGAAGTAACTATTTGTGCATAAGATGTTTGTTTTCTTGCAAGGTTTCACATCCTTTCACTACATCTCTTCCTAGCAGCATGGACTGAATATCACATAAGGTGGGTTATCAGATGTGTAATCACCTGGAAAAATATACTACCATTTACTCTTTTTCTGCTTCTCTACAGACACAAATCCAGACTGTGAGAAGGACCAGAATGTGTCTAGGTTTGCCACAGCAACACAGCAGGGATGCGCCCTCACATCTGATCAGTCCACACATGGAGTTGCTCTCCCATCCTCCCACTTTTCTATTTAAAGAGTCAGGGCGATTTCACCAGGAAAGAATCCTGGAAAACTGTCTCTTTTTTATTCTTTTATTTTTTTTTTTTAACCCCAGGATTGTGCAGGGCAGCAAGGGGAAGGTTCTGGAGAACTAGCAACAGTGTGTGAGCCAATGGTCAGCTTTGCACAAAGCATGTGCAATTCTTTCCCTCTACTATTCAGATACAGTAATTCCCCAGCCACAGGGTTATATTCTCCCACATCATCATGGGGGGAATGACTGCAACAGATTTCAACAGTCTAGTAGCCAACAGAGCGACTGGCAGTACTGGGGAAAATGTAAGCTGAGAAGACAGACTAGCCAAGTAATGAAAAAAAAAGCAAGCTGTGAGATATATTACTGGAATCCAGACAAGAAAAATGTCTGTTCTGGCACCACTACAACCAAACAACAATAACAGGTTATGACCCATGCTGTACTTGGGGAATTAGGCACACAGCCTTTGCATTCATCCTTCTCACAGGGGTATGAGGTAAGGCCACGCCGTGCTGGTTCACAACCTTCTGTAATTCATCATGTTATGAAATACAAATTGGCAGACAGAGAGGGAGAAAAGGGGAAAGGAATGGAAACTTTGGCGAGGGCGTTCCCATCCATCCCTCTCATTCCCTGACAAAGCTCTTCAGCCACACACTTGGACATTCCTCATCCATTTTATTTCTGCAGAGAGTGTACTGGATTGTTTACATGTCATGTTTCACTGAAGCTGGTGAGGGAGGGACTGGAACATCTGGAATTTTGGGCAGCTGTTTTGCAACACTTGGTGTTTGAAGAGAGGGAAACACTATTTTCAGTTACCTCTGCATTGTCATGTAAGATCCTGGCCTTTTTAAAAAACTTTTTCTTCTCTGTTGACTGGAAAGCGGTAGGCTTTTCTTTCTTTCCACTGTTAAAATGTACATTTATGTACATATACAGAGAAAACATGCTGAGTTTTTATGACCATCTCCGAAAGCTTTACCATCACCCATTTACTGACAAAGTAATATAGCTGCCACTTCCTCCTCATCCCCCCAGCATAAAGATCCGTTGATGGACAAGTTTTCATGAATCTTAAACTTACATTATTAAATTACTTTACAGGCACTTCATCACAGAGCCCTGTTTTTAAAGTGTGCTCCACTTTTTGTGTATAGTCTAAAATGTAGCTCTGCACAGACAGTCAGCATGAGACACAGAGAAGGTGTACATTCATCTCAAACTCAAAAAAACAGGCAATATTTAAGTAGAATACAGACATTATCCAAACCTCTGCAAAGGATTTTTTAACTCACTTGCAAGTGTGAATTTAACTTAGGCAGAAATCCAAGGTGCTGCAGTATTAAACCCGTAAGCCATAATATGGACAAGATGACACACAGGAAAATATACAGCAGCTATTTCACCACAAGGTGAAGATTTTTCAATATGTCTTCCTAATAAATCACAGTCTGATCTCTGGATTCCCCTCTCCTCACACACACACACAAACATCTTTTTGAGAGCGTTACTCATTTATCAATGATGACTCATTTCATTTTCTCTCTGTTTTAACTTTTTCCTAAAAATCACATCTTTTGGAAGCTCCTGTAATGCCACACATTTTCCAGAGTCTACAGCTGGAGAGTGTCAGGAGGTGTAGTCTTCCACAAAGCAGGCATCGTGAGCAAAACAAGAATTACATCCCTTACAGCTCAGAAAATTATTTCCTTAATGTGGAAGCACTGTAGATACTTGGTCCACGCTCACACAGATTCTTCTGCTTCTCTGGCATCATGAAGCCCAGGGAAGCAGAAATGTAATCACATCTTCTTAATGGGAAAATTCTCTCTTAATAGGTCCAGAAGAGAAGCACCGAACACTTCCCATCTGAAAGCCTGCAGATAAGCACTTCTAAGGTGAGTACACTGTCTATTGAAGTAGCTCTGTTGACCTTACTCCTGTGATGGGGAAATCACACCCTTGTCTGGACTTCAAACACAGGACAGACTGCAGTACTTCCCTTCCCCTGTATCTCACTTTACACTTTATTTCAGTGAAACTGTGAAAGCTCATCACAAAAGATCAATCTGTTTCTAGGGATTAGTCACATAAGTAGCTGCTCCTTATCCACTTACACTCTCATGCACAGCAGATTGGCTTTGACCCAATAAACCTGGAAAGTCTCAAATGCGTTAATTCATTAATCAGAATTTAACAGAGGGCTGGATGAAAGGATGTGTGTGTAAGGATGGTTACAGCAATATTCACTCTGGTTTAAACAGTTCTTAATGTTTAGTTTCCCCATGCTTCTTGTTTCCTGGTGCATGTTGCACCAATGTGGGCCCTCTCTCCACAGTCAAATGAAAGCAGGTTAGCTGTAGTGCCCTCTGCTTTACTGTAAAAAGGCTCTGGCACTTCAGTTATCTCATGCCTGTGGAATCTTCAAATTGTGAAAGCAATAAGTGAAACCCAAGCATGTGTTTTACTGATAAGTAACCACGTTTTTCTCTTTCTTCTCCATCTGTCCTTTGTTGTGATTTGGGAGGTATCTCATGGAACACTGATTTTGGGTTGCTGAAGGACACTTGAGCATATCTGGAAACTGGCCTCAAACTTCTAACTGTGAATATGTATTATTTTTTTTGAACAGTTAATGCTTATTACCATGCATATATAATTCCTGGTAGGTTTGGGATTTTTTTCTGCAAAGCCTAACTAGAATGTGCCCGTAAGAGAACTGAAAATGTAGGTTGTCAGAGTTGCCATCTATCCTAATGCTGGGATTCCTCCCACTCCTCTGTGAAATAGGACAGCTTCTGTGGATTCTCTCATTTAGCAAAGTGTCTCTATTCAACACAGATAATAAAGATCAAGAAGGACTTTACATTAGTTTAAAAGCTAACCTGTATTTTCAGTATGTGACACGATTTGAAATCCATAAAAAGACCACGATGATCTTTTTAAGGTTATGGAAATATTCCCATCAGTTTTTGAATCAACCTTTAAAAGGAAGTTTGCCCTAAAAAAAGCCCACACTAAGCCTTTTGGATCAGCAGAATGATACAGCAGTAAGGCTGAAGTTTAGCAACAGGCAAGTGTAACTTTACCTGCAAAAGACACTGAAAAACATTGTCTACTCCCTTTTGAAATAACCATTTTGATTTTGAGATTACTTTTACATCAGGCAGTAGGTATTATCCACAACATCCAGACACCACAACAGTGTTGCTGAAAAAAAAGAACCTGTGGTTTTTTTCCTCAAAAGGAAAAAAAAAAGGAAGGGATTAGGTTGCAATAGAAAATGAATGTTTTTTCATGAAAGAGCAGAATAGCTGTTCCAGATTATACCAGCGGGCTCCACATGACTTCATACTCCCAGATCAAGGGAGAAAATGGGAGCAGTACAGCATTATCCGAGGATTCACAACTTGACTCTTTAGGAGAGAAAAGTAATAAAAGAAATCCTAAAGCTGAAGGTAGAACTCCATTGGAGATAGATGGTGAGGGAGGCATTAAAAACCTGAGACTAGTATTTCATGTAAATATATTACCATTTTCTGCCTTATGTATCAGTCACTCTCCAAAACATGAGTATGACTGGACTTGGTTAATATACCAGCACAATGAGAAATTGTATTGCAGTTCCCCCAAAATCTGTATAATTTTTTTTTCAAAATTAACCAATAAATATTAAAAAAAAAAAAAGGCAATTCTGCTGTTAGTCATTGTGCAAATAAGTTTTGGTGTTTACTACATCATCTTACATGGTTAACAAAAGTTTACATACTGGTAAAACTCAGGTGGGAAAGGAAATAAAGAGTTATATTGCCACCTGAAGTCACTCCAATTTAGGTTTTCAGAAACCTCTTTCTGCTATCCTTTCCTTTGTCTTTTTTTAAACACATATAACATTTTGTCAACAGTCCTGGTTAACAAGGGAGGTCCTAGAAGACTGGAAACTTGCCAACGTGACACCCACCTACAAGAAGGGCCATAAGGAGGACCCAGGGAACTACAGGCC
>NW_010137731.1:0-2955 GCF_000699245.1 Pterocles gutturalis
TGGGCTGCCAGCGCACATTGCCGGCTCCTTGTTGAAAAAAGATCTCATCTTGTTAAAAAAACCAAAAAAAAAGCAAGGCTGTGACTCCTGAGTGAATGGGGATGTGTCTTGTGTCACTGCGAAACAGGGAATCTCTGTGGTTTGATGTAGCAAAATTATTTGGCACAATTTTGGAGCGTACGCTGTGAGGTGTGATCCTGCACCAGCAGGTCCAGGGACCACACACGTGAGTCTTCTCTTCAGCAGCTCAACTGTAAATTACTAGGGGTTGAATTTTGAAGGGAGAATAAGGGAAAAGGAAAGTGGCCTGCTCAGTCCGGGGAAAATTAGGTGCCTTAGTCTGTTAGCATCTTAAAAAAGTCCCCTCATATATCCATAGCATCTTAAAAAAGTCTCAGCATCCTGTGTTTGGAGCTCTTCAGCCTCTTGCTGTGTTCCTGCATATCTGTAGGGTAATCTTAGGAGAATCAGGCAAGTCTATAATTTATGAACAGGAGATGTATTGAATGTGACAGGGAAAACAACTGAAAATTAGGATACGCAGAATGAACATTTGGGAAAGCATCAGAGGAATCTGGAAAGCTGGTTGTGTATCTTAATGGAACTGAAATGCTGTATAACGAAGGGAAGGAAACCTTTAATGTATAACAATATGGCTTTTGGGATAATTGATTTTTATAATATGTGTATTTGGTTTTATTTTAATCTAAAAATTATACATCTTGAGCTTGGATCTTCTGGTCAGACACATAAGAAAACATTTTATGCTTAAGAACAGACCTAACAGCCCTTCCTCTGTCTTCATATCTTCGTATGGTGTCCTGATGCCAGTCCCGGGCAGCCTGTGTCCTGGTCCCAAGGTAGGAACACACAGCGGAGGGATGTTGTCCCTGTCTCCGTGGCTTCGCTGTTGGTGTCCCCAAAGCAGACAGTTGTGAAGTTTGTCTGTCTTTCAAAAGGGAAGAGGGGACTACAGTCCTGGGCAACACATTTTATTTAAAAATACTTCTATTTTGGGAGAGTGGTTTAACTGGAGGATGGACTAAAACAGTGACATCCCTTCTCTCTGTTCTCCATAAAATACATGTATGTAAGGATGACCATGTACAGACTTGCAAGAAATTAATTTTGTTTGTTTGCAAAAGCGCGGTAATTATACAGTTCTCCTGCCAGTTTGGCACAGGAAGACAAGGAAAATCTCAAGTGGAATGCTTTCCCCATGAAAAATCTTTCTGTATGGTTGTTTTTTTTTTTCCTTTGGCTTGAACAGAATAACCTGATTGGCAAACCTTTTAAAAAATGAATTGCATTGCTTATAGCGTGAAAATGTTATCTTTATAGGAGTTGTTATTTTTGCATACGTGGGGAAAAAAAAAGCAAACTGTGCTGCTAAGATCTGCTGGGTTGTCCTCTTCGGGTGACCGATGGGCTGCGGTGACCTGGAAGGCATCCAGCTGGTGTGTCTCCTTTGCTACCAGCGCTGCATTTCTTCATCTTTTAACTCAATTCCTGCTCTCCGTGGCAGCTGTTTAATTCTTCTGCCAAAGATATTTTCAGAGGGGGGAAAAAAGAACTGCAAAGGAAGGAATTGTTTAGAATATTGGGTCTAAACATAGATGATGGTGGTGATGGCTGGTTCCATTTTTAGCCCGGCTTCCTAAAGAAATGAGGCTCACACAGCACTGACATCTGTTCGTCTGCTGCTTCCTCGCAGATTTAGAACGCATGGGTCATCTTCAACCCAATTTGGATTGAAAAATAAGTTTTGCTCCAGGTTTTGACGTTTACTGGCTGGTGACATTTGGGGAAGGGCAGACTTTTGAGCTCAGCGGTGATCTCTTTTTGACTGTCCCTCCTGTAGTGGGACACAGGAGGGAGAGGGGGTCTTGCAAAGCAGGGGAGCAAGAGAGGTGGAGGAGAACCGCGTGCCTTGCTGGTGGGTGAGCCGTGATGTGATTATCGAGGTAGAGAATAAAAATGATGGGAAAACCAGGTTGAACTGTAGTTCCCTGGCTCAAAGTGTGGCTCGTCCTGTGTCGCTAGGTAGGCTTCCACCAGAAAGAGATGTCTTCTCCTGCTCGGATCCCACCTCTCCTTGTGCTAGCTGAACTTTTGTGGATCACTACTACTTAGGTAACATTTTTGGCTATGTTATTTGGAGTTTAGATCAGCTTAAAGCAATCGTGAAAGTGAAGCCCAGCGAGGTGGCGATGGGGGAAATCTGTGGCATGAGCCGTTCCTCCTGTTGCATAAAGCTGCTTTGGCTTAACAAGCTTGGCTTTGGGCAGGATTAGTCCCGCTGGCTGTGCAAGCTGAGTGTGATCCAAGTGAAGGAGCAAGTGTTACTGGGAGAGGAGCATCCAACAGCACCTCAACCGTGGTGGTTGAGCAGAGAAGAGAAGTTGGTGAAGTCTAGCAGAGCTTATCGGCTTGAGTCCTCACGTTTTCTCTGCTGCTTTGGAGGATGGTTGAGTTGGAAGAGACCTACAATGATCATCTAGACCAACTGCCTGACCACTTCAGGGCTGACCAAAAGTCAAAGCACGTTGTTAAGGGCATTGTCCAAGTGCCTCTTAAACTCTGACAGGCTTGGGGCATTGAGCACCTCTCCAGGAAGCCTGTTCCAGTGTTTGACCACCCTCTTAGTAAAGAAATGCTTCCTAATGTCCAGTTTAAACCTCCCCTGGTGCACCTTTGAACCATTCCCATATGTCCAGTCACTGGACACCAGGGAGAAGAACTCCGCACTTCCCTCTCCACGTCCCCTCCTCAGGAAGCTGCAGAGAGCAATGAGGTCACCCCTCCTTTTCTCCTTCCCCATCTCTCCTGTAGCCCCTTCAGCACGGGAAGGTGCTGGAAGGTCTCCCCGGAGCCTTCTCTTCTGCAGGCTGCACACCCCCAACTCTCTCAGCCTGTCCTCGCACGGGAGCTGCTCCAGCCCTCGCACCATCTTCG
>NW_010137731.1:3054-9989 GCF_000699245.1 Pterocles gutturalis
TCCCTCGCCCTGCTGCTCACGCTGCTGGGGATGCCCCCAGGACACGGGGGGTTGCTGGGCTGCCAGCACACATTGCCGGCTCCTCTTCAGCTTCTCATCCCCCAACACCCCCCAGTCCTTCTCCCCAGGGCTGCTCTCCAGCCATTCTCCTCCCAGCCTGTGTCTGTGCTGGGGGTTGCCCCGACCCACGGGCAGGACCTTGCCCTTGCCCGTGTTGAGCTCCATGAGGTTGGTGTGGTCCCACCTCTCCAGCCTGTCCAGGTCCCTCTGGATGCCATCCCTTCCCTCCAGCGTGTCACCACACCACATAGCTTGGTGTCATCGGCAAACTTGCTGATGGTATTTGAACAGAACTGCATTGAACCCTCAGGAGCACCGCTGGAGACCAGTCTCCATCCAGACTACAAATATCTGCTAAACTGTGGCTGGTGAAGACCATGTTCTCCTTCCACCCCCAGCAACACTGTGGCTTTGGAAGTCATAACCAACCTTCAGAACAAGAGCTGTGACTCTAGTTTTGGAGAGGACTTTGCCCCCATTTAGGATCTGACAGCTGTGCAGAAATATTTTAAGTGTCCTTAAAACTTTTGTAGCGAGGTGGTGAAATGCTCTGACTGCAGGTTCTTTCAGATGCCCTCCCGCAGTCTACGGGGAGCTCCTGGTGGAGAGGAGTAAACTGATGACCTGGAAAAAGAAAATGAAGGAAGCAAGTTTAGTCTGCTCAACAGGGAACGCCATCGTGGGATTTCTTTTGATTCCTGTGAAAGTACCAGTCTGAAAGACTTTATCCAGTGAAATCTGGAGAGAAAAAAAAAATCTACTTTTGATTTTGTATTGTTGTTCCTGAGTGGGGAGTCTAGGAGTGCTTTGGAGAAGCTTCTCTGGATGATATACTTTATTTAGCAACTGTTGTGCCAGTTTGTATGATCTGTAGTGATAGAGGCTGTCCTGGGAAATGTCTGAAATCCAGAAGAATGAAATATTTAGTGGACAGTTCGCTGCTAATAGGCTTTAGATTTGCGCCAGTAGCACAGGATCAGTAACAAAAGGCTCTGTGTACCAGCGCCAAGTTGCCTGAGACCGCTCTGATTTTTTCAAGTTTTATTTCACATTTTATCAAAAGCAAAATCTCAGTTCAGCAAGGCAGGGTTTTGTTGGTTAAAACCAGCAAAAGCTGGTTTTATTTTCTCTGCTTGAAGGAAACCTTGGCTATGGTACACATGACACAGACAGAAGCTAGGTTGTTTTTCAACGGTAGATAAATTGATGTGAGAAAAAATATACAGTATTGATTTTTCTTTTCCTGTGGCTTTTGAGAGGTTGTTAATGCAGCAAGTACACAAGAGCACTCGTATGTCTGTCTGCACAGTAATCTCTAATAAATTGACTTTTTTAAAAGCCATTTTTAGTCTGTAGTTTCAGTGACTTGATTTGTGGGGTAGATGATATCTCCTGGCAGATAATTACTTATTTTTGGGTTTGTGTAAAAGGTTGGAGGATAAATTTTGATGCATTATCTGTAGCACTCTCCTATTACTCAGGCAAGTTTTTCCTCTCTGTCTTCTTCCTTATTGTAGCTGAGTAGAGAGGTTTTTAGGGAATCAGGTTTTTTCAGTGTTAAAATTTATAGCGCAGACACTTTCTAGAGCTAATTCTTGCACATCATGACATGGCAATGGGCATGATCATGGCCAGGGAAGTGATTTATATTCAGGAGACCAACCATTTCTTTCTTGCTGGGTCACCAACTGTGTAAACAGGTTAGTGAGCATCATGTACTGAGACCTTTTGCTTCTTGTTTTATTTTGGGAAAGAAAAGAAAGGATTTGTTGTCCCCAGCCACTAACTTTTTCTTCTTTCTGTATTCTGTCCTCTCTGTGTCTAAAGACTTGTAGGATGGCAGAGGGACTGCATTGTCCCTAGATATGACAAGAGATTGATACTGATGATGTTGTTCTTTGGTGGTTTATTCCAAATAACTCGTCATCGTGATGGTCATCCAGCTGTCCCGGGTCTCATCACGGTGATTCTTCCTTAACATGGCTCCTCAGGCTAGGAAAATTCCAGTGAGGATTTTCACTTGGTCTCTGGTGTCCTCCTAACACACCGCTGCTTCTTACCCGGTTTTCTGGTTTTTGATCTTGTGCTCTTCCCATGGTGGTTCTCAAGATCTTTCAAAATCACCCATCTTCACCTGGAAGCCTTTAAATGGAGAAGAGGGAGCATGGCATTTCCTGACAGAGAAGATGGTTCATCCTGTCCAGAGTGGAGAACAGTTGCCTCGAGCTTTCCAAGTCCTACAGCTCAACCTGAACTGGCAGAAACACGAAACGTTGCCTATGGTTAGAGCTAAGCTCAGACCAGCTGAAGACAGACCGGTGTCCTTCTGGTAGCTATGGAAAAAAGATCCCACCAAAAAAAGAGGCGTAAATGCAAGTTGTGGAATCTGGGACCCTCTCCTTCATGACATAGGCTACCATGAACGCTGCTTATGATGCCGTTGGGTTTACCTGATCTTTTTTTGTGTTCTTGCGTCGATGAGGAACCCAAGGCTCATCCTGGGATGCTGCGGCAACTTCACATCACAGGCAGCCGTTGGTAGAGAGAAACCCTCTGAAGCTCAAGGCACCAAAGGTTTCAAGAGCGTGAGACATTGCTGTTGCAGAGAAAGAAGGCAAACCAGTTGCTCTTCCAAACTTGTGCTACTTTGAGACTTCAGGCACAAGCAGACCTGTTGACATCTTAAATCTGGTGTTACTACACGAGATCATTTTCCTTCCACTAGCTGAGGGGCAGACAATCCCTTTGTGAGTACCGCTTGGACCTCACCAAGTCAGGACACTCCGGAGTTTCAGGCTCTCGGAATAGCTTCCAATTTATCTTCCCTACACTTTACATTTATATAAGGTGATGTCCTCTTTCGACCCAGCAGTTTGCCATGGGAGCTGCGGTGTGAAGAGTTCAGTGAGGATGGAGACTGTCACCAGTGGGTGTTTTTTCCCGTATTTTCACTTGGCCATGGGACCCATCTTTGAATGGTTGCCTGAAGGTGATACTAACCATATTATGCAGGAAGGTTATTATATATATTATGTGTACACCACCACCCAATGCGAACGGGACTGTTCTTCTTTAGATGTTGTTCCTCATACTGACCTGAGAAATACATCAGAATTGATACAAAATCTCCTTGTCCCTTTATAACTTAAAAATGGAGAATGCTTGATGTCTGGGAAGAGCCGTGCCTCATTTGTCCTTTTTCATGAAAAAAGGACGTTGATATTTTTCTGACTTTTGATGGTTTTTAGTATGCTTTTCAGGATGGCTTTTCTTACTCTAACAGGCAAATGCATGATCCGTATAGCTTCTGGTTTCCTGTCGTCTTTACTTTTCCTACACTTTCCTTTATATCTCCAGCCAAGTGGTTGTTCTCACTCGACTGTTGATATTCCTCTGGATGAAGGAACACCATTTCTTGTCTTCTTTCCCAGTTGTTCAACATCTCAATGCACTGGATGCAATCTTCTGCAACAGTGTAAAAGGCATGAGGTTTAATTTGTGGGTTTTTTTTGAGAAATCAGCTTTGGTGGGCCAGCAGTGTCAGTTTTGTGCATTACTTTCTCCCCCTTAGTTTTTTGCTCAGTGTGCTGTAGTAAGACGTACTTTGTGTCTGAATTAAACCCAACAACAAACCGTGGAAGATATCGTGGTGCCAGAACAGAAAAGGCTGATAGAAAATGTGGAAACCAAAAAACCTTTCCCTCTGGATTGAGGGGAGATCTAGTCTGCTTGGAGCATGTGTTGGGAGATACAAAGTGAAACTGAAGACTTAATTCTTGCAAGCTCATGACATTTATTTTTGTTTTTTTACAAATACGCTGATCTTTATTTTTCACTTTTCATATACTGTTTTGGATCATAGAATCACAGAAGGGTCTGAGTTGGAAGGGACCTTAAAGTTCATCTCATTCCACCCCCCTGCCATGGGCAGGGACACCTCCCACTAGCCCAGGTTGCCCAAAGCCTCATCCAGCCTGGCCTTGAACACCTTCAAGGACTTTGAAATTATTTTACTTTGCTTTTTTTTATCACTTCTTTGACAAATCTCTCTCTCTCCCCTCAGGTTGCAGCTTTCTAAGCCATGCCAGCAAAAGCAAACAGTAAATGCTCTGCCAGCACTAACTTCAAACAAAGCACGGCGCAGATTTAATTTGCCTTTGTGCAGACGTGCTTGTTGCAAACACCTCTCTTCTTCCTGTAGTACTCGTGGTAGGTCCTTGATTGCCACTGCTAGGGGGATGACTGGCTCTGTGGATGATGAGAGTGCAGTGGATGTTATTTACTTAGATTTAGCAAGTTTTTCTACATCCTTGTTGCCCTATTGGGGAGCGGTGGGCTACGAGATGGGTGGAAAACTGTTTGCAAAGGTCGGTGGTTTGATGTAACCAGAGGGCTGGTTATACGTGGCCTCCCTGAGGATTAATAGTGGGACCAACACTTCGTAACATCTTTCTCAACAGCTTGCTAGATGGGATAGGATGAACCTTTTGTAGATTAACGGATGGAGCTGAATCGGGATTGTTGCTTGTTGTGGTCGTGGGCAGGGCTCAGAAGGATTCAGAAGGACTTTACCAAGGTGGAGAACTGGGCTGCTGGAAACTCAACAGAGGAGTCCTTCACCTGGGATCGAATTGTAGAATCACAGAAGGGTTTGGGTTGGAAGGGACCTTAAAGCTCATCGTGTTCCAACCCCCCTGCCATGGGCAGGGACACCTCCCACTAGCCCAGGTTGCCCAAAGCCTCATCCAGCCTGGCTTTGAACACCTCCAACGTGGTGAATAAATCCATTCAAGAGGCTCCCTGGCACAAGAAGGGCAGTGAGATGCTGGGGAAGCCTCTGAGATGGTTGGGAGCTGGAGGGCATGGTGTTATAAGAGGAGATTGATCTGGGTCTGCTCAATCTGGAGGAGGGTGCAGGGGAAGCCTTCTTACTGCCATTACCTTCGTTTACCCAAAGGGGAGGTTGCAGGGAAGCCGGTGCGTGCTTCTCAGAGGTGTGTAGTGATAAGAGGCAGCAGAAGCAAGTTTGATTTACATTACACATGGAGGGGGAGGAGAAGCAACCCCAAACTCCGAACTATTGCCTGAGGAAACATGGGAATCCCCATTAAAAAGATGTAGATTAGAAAGCGCATGTGCCAGGAATAGTTCCAGTGTTGTTCTTGCCTTGCCTCTTGGAGTTCCATGAAAAAAGTCTCGCCTTCAGAAAAGAAGAAAAACCCACCTAAAGCCATCCTGAAAATATGTTGCGTGCCTGTGTTATTTGTACCTCTAGAACTGGACATCCTCTTTCCATAGCTTCTGAGAGATGGGCACCAGGAATTCCAAGTCCTAGTTTGTGGGACGCAGGAGCCTTGGATTCAACTTGAAAATCATCAGGGAAGTATTTGCTCCACATTTTTGCTGCACAGTGAAATACAAACAGCCCTTTTTCACTCCCTCGAGAAACGTTAAAGTCTATCTGGAGGAATAAAAGTGCAGTGCAACATTTAGTCATAAATTGAAGATTTCCAACACCGCGTTGAGTTGAAGCATATGTTAGTGAAACATGTCTCTGCTTTGCAGACAGTTTTTGTACTTATGCTGTGGCAAGCACATTTAAAACATGCACAGAAAATGTGCTGCCGGGAACAATCCAGCAGTGATGGTAGGGTCATTTAGATGACTTAATAGGTCTTTTTTTTTTCCTCTAGCTATCTGTATTAAATCAATGATTCATATAAATTATGCCGAAGGGAGTTAATTGTTATTGCATAGTATAAAAAGCTGCCAAACTAAGGGCAAAACTCTCGTTGCAGTGCATGGAGTAAAATGGAGTTGTGTTATGATTGCTGAAAGTATAAAATGGCTGGACTGGACCTTCCCCCCTACCAAACGGCCTGAACTGGAACTGCTGGGATAACGGTGGGAGCAAAGAAATTTTGGAAGCCCAGGTTTGGAGGTTGTGGCACATTCAGAGGTTCTCCAGAACACAAACCAGAAACTGAATGTGAAATACCCAGCTCGAGGAAAATACTGTACTTTCCAGTTGCCCAGATCTGCGGAGGAATTTAGGAATTTAACTTCATTTGGTTCAATGGGAGTTGAGCTCCTAAATATCTTTGAGGGATTAGGCTGCAGTCGATGTAATATGGTTTATTTCTTATCTCTGCAAGTGGGGCACTGCTACCGTTCTGTCTTGCAGAAATGTTATAAAGAAAAATACTTTAGATTTTTTTTTTTTTTGTGGTCAGATACTGTGAAGATGAGGCTATGTAGGTATCTTAATGAGACAGCTATGGTCAGGGTAATACACTTGTCTCAGAATATGTTCTCCAGGCACATTTTCAGGGCTGTTTGAAGATGAATTGCAGCTTCACTGAGAAGAGCGTACATCAAGGATGCCTGAGCAGAAGATGAGAAGCTTTGGTGCTGGCCATTGCATGCTATCGCTTTGGAATATTTCTCACTGTAGTCAGTGGAGAGGAAAAAAAATCCATTCCATGTTGCTTAATCTTGATACGCACTTTGCACAAAATCTGACATGGCCTTTTCCTAGGGAAGTTGCATTTTAAACAGAAGAAGAGAATATAATGAGAAGAAAATGTGAGAGTGGGAATGCTGGCTATTGTGGAAAGGAGAATGGGTAAAAGATACATTTTCAGGAATTGTTTGGAGGAAAGTCCGGGTTTTTTGTGCGAGGAAAAACAGTCTACAAAGTAGGAGGCAAGATGGCAAAAACCAGAGGAGCAGGTGGAAAGTGTAGGGTGGAGAGAGTGTCTAGGGAGGGACGGAGGAGGACAACTTGAGTCGTGCAAACCTCATGGAGCTCAACATGGCCAAGGGCAAGGTCCTGCCCATGGGACAGGGCAGCCCCCAGCACAGACACAGGCTGG
>NW_010137732.1:0-16852 GCF_000699245.1 Pterocles gutturalis
ATGATTCTATGATTCTATGATATGATTCTTTGCATGTGATATTTAGATCTCTCCTTTTTTTGACAGCGCTTCCTATCTTGAAGTCAAGAGCAGGTTTTATTAGTAAACAGTTAATTCTTAGGCAGCATCATTAATGAAAATATTTGAGTAGGTAAGGACCAAAAATCATCTTTGCAGCTGTCTACTTGTGTTCTCTTGCCAGCTGTCCTTCACCTATGAGTACCAGCCATTCTTGCGTACCCTTTTACTCAGCTTGAAGCTTCGATATTTAACCCTGTCTGTTGCCTCTTAATGACTTATATTATCCATATATAATGTACAAGAAATTTTCAGTGAAGTATACACAGACAAAATCTACCAAATATCAAACATGGATATCAGGTTATCCTGGCATGACAAATTTGATACACATCAGCTGCAATTTAGTTCTTTTTCCCACCATTTCTAATTGTCCTTGTCTTAAAAATATCATCTCAAATGCTGCACATTAGGGAGGTGAACCTAGAAGGCAAGTAAATTCCCCAAATCAGATTTCCTCCCTTTCAGCAGCACTAAACTTGTGCTTTCAATTTACTAGAAATATTAAATATAATTTCATAATAGTGTGTCATTTACTCTCTTTAGTTATCTGGCACCAGCCCTTTTACAGATTTATTAAATTACTTTGCCTGTGACCTGCAATTTCATGTGACAGTTCTTTCAGCATTCAGAAGTGGAGATTGTCCATTCTCCTCACTTGATAGTAGTAAGCATTCTGAATTTGCTTCACCTCATTTTGGTTTCTCCAGATCCTCATAGTCATCCTGCCCGTCATCACCCTTATTTGAAAACTGAGGCAAAGTATTATCTCACTTTTTTGGGTTATACTTTAAGAATCAAACCCCTGCTATACCTTTAGTTCATATAGCATTCCAATTTAATCTCCTTTCTTCTCTTGTTCTCTTTTTATTTCTGTAACCAATTTCTTGCTGCTTGTTTTAATTTTCTTTTCAAGATTCAACTCAGTCTGATTCCTGGCAGTTCTCTCTTTGTCTTCATACTTCCTGACATCCAAGACACAGCTTGCTTTGCTGGTAGATCCTTTTTTCCATCCCTTGTAAGCTCCCTGCTTACTCTTAATATCCCCTTTGAGATGGTTATTCATCCAGTCAGGGATGGAGCCCTGTTGGTAAGACTTTTCCACCCACCTTGTTGGGACTCAAACTACAGATAGTTTTGTACCTTTGACTTGAGAAATTCCAAACTTCCTCCACATTCAAATCCCTATGTTTTTCATGCCAGTTGACTTCACTAACTAGTTCCCTTAGAATTTATCATACGGATATTTCAGAGTATATAACGTTACACAGTCCTTTGCGTGTTTAAAGCACGAGTACCACTAAATTCAGTTGCAGCTGTGAATGCTCGGCACTTCTGCAAACCAGACCCTAGGGTCGCCTGTCAGGACACCAGAAATGAGGAACACACTATTAGTGACCACCTGTGGAAAAGTGTGATGCCTGGCACGGCACAGGGTAAAGGGAAAGGGAGACAATCCAACTCTGTGAGCCAGTATTCAACTATCGTAGCCATTCAACTTGTTCTTTTTCTTCCTAAAGCCACCTTGTTCCATCACTATACATCTCACAGGTTTTTGTAACAAATGAAGCAATAGCATTAAAGACGATGCCTAGCCTCAGTAGTCATTTCTGATTCACTCCCAAAGCAGGTCAGTGAGTAAATGGCCTGTAGAGAAAAAATACCCAACAAAACAAACAAAAAAAAGACAGTATGTCTGCAATTAAAGATGGTATCAGAGAGCAAATTTATGGAATGGGGCAGGGAAATGTAATCATGACTGCAAAGTTCAGACTGCTTTGGAAATTTTAAAACTTCCAGGTGCTTAAATGAAACTTTAACAGTACTCAATATGTATTTTTTTTCTGTGCAATTTGGCTTGGTCTTTATGTTTTTTGAAAGCAAAGTATAAAAACAGAAGTTCCATCATGTAACTACTTGTAAGCACTGCACTGTCAACCATATGAATTTTCCACAGAGAACTAAGTAATTTAATGGAATAGCTTATAGCAATAGGTTGTTGACCTCTTCATTGGCAACACTGCAGAACGACACACACCCTGCTACCATTTAGACAGATTTTTTGGTGACAGCAGAGAAACGGTGAGAGGACCTAAATATCACATGTGCTGTTCCATGTTCCTTGGCTATTTGTCTGTCCCATGTCAGCATTACCCCTCCTTGTCTCACCTTCTCTGACACAGCTTTGCCTTCATTAATCTCTTCCCTGCTGCTGCCTCAGGATCCAAATTTCATCTTACGAAACCTTTCCACTCACTGCTCACAGCACACCTCCCTCCTTGCCTAGCAAATCTGAGTCCTCTGGATGCTTATGCACAGTCCCTTTTCTTTTCCAAATTCTAGTCTTGTTGCCCAGACACCCTCGATTCCCATTTTACATTGTAACTCCTCATCTACTCATTCTTGCCACTCTATGACAACTTTCCCTGACCATCTGCCCTTCCTTGTTGCCATGTCTTTGCCATATTCTAACACATAGGATACATACAGTCTTCGTACCTACCTTCTCATCAGCTGTCTGCCCTCAAATCTTTACCCAGCCAGTTAGTTCCAGTTTTCCCTTGCTTTGTGATCTAGACTCCTCTTTAGCACACCTTTCCCTCCCTCTTTTTCTTCCCCTGCCATCTTCTAATCCTGTTTTTATTTCCCAGCCAGCACTAGGTTCTTCCATTTTCTCCTCCACTGTCCTGTGTTTCTCCCTTCTTTCTCCTGGTGGTTCCTGCTCTCTCCTCATCGTTCCTCCACCTGACACATTGTCCTTTTTCCCAGATAGTTTGACGTTTTCTTCTTAATCTCAAGAACATCTTGTGGCAGTGATTGTGACAGATCAATTTATACATTCAGGATCAAAAGATCTCTTTTAAACAATTTAAACGTTTTTCTTTTATGCTTAATATATGTCCCAATCTACAGATAATATTCTGATGCTTGTTGTTAGACATATGTGTGTCAAATCTTCTATTTCCCTCTTAAGTATGCCTTCCCATTCTTTCTCCTCCTTTCACTAAGATGGAAACAGCTCAGCCTCTCAGCCACACAGGAAAAAAAGTTTTTACTTCTTTTACGTGACTCGTTACAGTGAAATAAACTTGAACAGAACATCAAGAACAGAAAGTTGGACATCTTCTAAATATGCAGATAAACTAAGGTATTGGGAGAGAAAGAGAGGAAAATATTTTGCATGGATGGTTTACAAACCCACAGCACTCATAGAAGCAACTGCTGTTCCACGGACACAGCTGAACTGAAAGAGGGCTGGTTTCTTTGATAACTGTGTTTCAAATCGAATAACTCAAACCAGTTTCTAACACATTTTAAGATATATTTTATTTTTACATGGGATGCCTTGCAAGTGCTGTCACACTAACTAGGGTGAGAGGTGACAGACTGCAGCATTACTCAGTCTCATTCATACTTGCCAGCCAGAATTAGCTTCAACAGTGCCACAACCAGGACTAGGTTTAGTGCCTCTCCCAGACTTAGAGTCTCCCTTCACGTACAGTCTGCCTGTTTTGGCTTCCCCTGTAGTATGAGTTGGTCTGAGGAACCTCAGCTTTGGAGCTAGCATGCAGAGGGGAAAAAAAAATGCAACCAAACCCAACACTCATTTAAATATGCACTCTGTTACCAGGTAACAAACCTACTGACTGTGAGTTCTGCATATTGTGGAATGACACTATCCCAGCAGAATGCTGCTTCTGCAGGATCCTGCCATGTCCTAATGAAGACAGTCTGCCAGAGGACAAAGATTAGCCATGTGTCTGAGACTTTGACGGGTCAATTCAATCAAACAAATTCAAAGGCATGTTGGGTGGGTAGTTCTGGGACAGACTATTACTATCACTAATGTAAGCCACACGGTAATGTCTCACTGCCAAGGCTTTCATCTGGTGATAAAACAATGTCTCAGGAATATAACACCAGGAGAGACAAAAAACAAAAGCAAAAGTATCTCCGTCATGCACACACCCCCCCACGTACTGAATGCTGTAATGGTGAGAGTTGTTTCAGACTGTTAAAATTGAGGGTGAGGGGAATTTTCTAATCAGCTTATTTATAAGTTAAAATTGACATTCTGTCCTGAATATATAACTAAGTGAGCAGTAAATTAAAACCTCAAGCTCTGGGTATACTCTTGGATGGAGACCAAGAAGCCTGAACACTATACCCCTGCAGCTCTGATTAGCTAGTTCCATGCCTGTACTGAGAATGAGGCATGTTTCAAAAATAATTTAAAATGGCTCTTTCAGTGCTGTGCTCCAACGTAGGCTAACCACCTGAGAGGTGAAGAGTGCCAGACCGTGCTACAAATTTTGTTGAGGAGCAGCAGCTAAGTAGAGGGTTGGTTTGTCTGGTTGGCTTTGCCAAAGACCTGGGAAATGCATCAGGAGGAGCCATCTTCAACCTGGTTTTCCAACATGCCTCCTCCCCTTTAGAAGTGGGGTTAATCAAAATAGGGCCAAAGTTTGTTTGCGAGGTTTGTGAACCTTAACAAACCATTTCCTTAACAGACTACCCTGGTCTGAATTTTGAGTTCATAATGAAAACTGAAACCTGGCCGGTGTTTGGTGGTTTGGAATTTGACAGAGAGTATTTCACATGGCCCTAGTTATTGGCTAAGGAAATACAGTGTGGCTGTGTCCACAAAAGAGAACTAAATCCCTGAAAACTAGATTGGTAAAATAGCAACAGTGTTATTAGAAAAAAGTGTAATGGGCAATGGCAGCCGAAGTATTTCTCTGGTGTTTTTGAAAAAAGCCCATGCTTAGGATGAATTCGGCACCATTTCAACCGCACTATCCTTTAATTGCCTAGCCCACAGCTTTCACCACAGCTACCTGAAGGTCTGGCTTCTGGCTGAATGGGAAGATCTTCCAAGAGTCCAGGGTAACTGTGGAAGAACTGTTAGTACTCTTGGGAAAGAAACATAAATCTGACAGCTCTGCTAAAGCTTCAGGAAGGAAGCGGACCTTTGACACAACGGCCCATATGCTTCTCTTACAGCCAGTTTTAGACAGTGTTTGTAAAGGATGCTCATGAACAGAAGCACAGCTTTTGTCCACAAATGGTAACAGACCAGGGAAAAACTGTGTAAATCCTTACATCTGACATGAAATTTAACTCATAGACAAATGAAATGTCCATTATTCAGAGTGCATAATAAACCTTGTACCTGGTGTAACAGTGGAGATCATCCAGTGGAAGGGGCCTGTGGATATTGTGGACTCAGCACTTTTCCAGCTGTTGCTTTATATAGTTCTTGACAGAGAGAATGAGGCCAATGGACATCATTAGCTCCAATCAGTTTGGATTCAGGCTTCTAGTTCAGACATAGAGAGAGGAAAAAGAAAAAAAAAAAGCATATTTCAGACTCTAATACCTGTTACATATTGTTCTGACTCCAGCTTTACAACGTACATTGAAATGGATTCTCCCTCTCCTCCATTAGTTTAGGAAGTATGTATATATATATATAAAAATTATATTGATCAAAGGACTAACAAAACCAATTTGGCCACAGCCAGCAAATGAAGGGCTCTGCCTGTGGGCCAGATTGGCTGGTGTCAATAGGCATTGTTCTGTGGGCTTCACTGGGGTTAGGGACAATCAGGTGATGATTTGCCTCTATATCCCTATGCCGATGCATGCAGATGGAGCCTGATGTGTAACTCTCCCGAACAAGCATGGGACTTAAGTGCGTAAATCTTTATGCATTATGATGAAATATATCCCATGAAAAAAATCAGACTTCTATTTTGTGTTTGTGTCATAAAACTTAAAAGAAGTGCAAATTTTAGCTGGGAGGGAGCTTTTATGACCTAGATATAAATCTCCGCAAGGAGCGGTTTGCAATTGAAACACTGACAAACTCACAAGCAGAACAGTGCAAGTGGGTGCGCCAGTAACATCCCCTCCAAATTCTGCTCCAGTGCAGTCAGTGTGTCTCATGCCAGCATTTAGAGTCCCCAATGAAATAACCAGTACAAAGAGAGGAAAATAGTCATTTCTGAATTACTGTCCCTCTTCAGAAAATAACCACTAAAACAGGGTAATTTTGTTACTAGAATGTTGTGGTTCATATGTTCTAACAAGAGACTGTCAAAGAGAAAGCAACATATTCCCCCTTGTATACGTAAACAGGAGAAGAGGAGGACTAAGAAATTGGTTACAACAGTACTGGTGTGACAGAGAGAAAGCATTCTGTGTTGTGCTTAGAGACAATTAAATGTTTTTTAGATTCTTCTTTGTCTGTTTCATAAGACTGTTTCATCATTCTTTTCCCCCTCTAGGTCTGTTTCATTGCTACTTAAATAATATTTCTGGTTTCCTATGTTCCTTTTTTTTTTTTTTTTTTTTTTTATAGACATGAAGCTTAATGAATATAACAAAACGAAGCTTTTAAAAAAAATCTCAGTGTTAACATCTTTGTCATATCGAAGTGCCTTGATCAATGAATCAGGTTTTTTAGTTTGTCTCCTGTGCCCTTTCCTGGACAAACTGCTCTTAAGACAGAATGACATTTCTGTTTTATAATCCCACTGATGGAATTAATGACTATGCTTATTAATTAGGATTATTGGAATTTCCCGTCTTTCTGTTTCATAGTAGCACTCCACCTCTCCTTGCCAATCATAATTATAACTACTGAGTCTATCACACTTTGCTTTTTTAAATGAAATAAAATGTTTGGCTTGGCCCCGTGCCAAGAATGGGGTCATTCCCAAACTTGTAATAACATATCCTTAGCCGATGTCTCTTAGTAACGTGTGTAAATAGGAAAAAACAGTTGCACTGCGGGGGTTTAGCTTGGCCACATGTGATCACAGCTAAAGAACATGGGAAGAAAATCAGTGGTCTTTCCGTGATAGCCGTCCAGTTCAACAACGAGCACACTGCGCAGAGACAGGAGCGCAGACATACACAGAGTTAACCACTTCCTTTGCTCAGCAGCAACCTCGTGCAGCATGTCTCTTCCTTGCTACAAACCATCCCTGCAGCCTCTGCCTGGAGCTGGCATGAGGAGCGGAGCCTCAAAGATGAGTCTAGCAAAACCACGATGGAATCTACTAGAATATTCCTTCTGATATCTTCTATTTATCTCTGGCAATACTAAGCTTCTGTTACAATTAAAAACACATCTTGGGACTAATGACATTACAAGTGGTTTCTTGGTAGCACTCTCTGGATAAAAGCAGAATGATAGATGTCACTATGAGAGACAGGCTAAAGCTGTGAAGCTTGGGCCAGGGTTTGGATCTTGGACAAGCCAAGATGTTTGAGATCAAGGGTTTTGCTATGATCATGACAAAAATGGGCTGCCCTTCATCTTGGCTCAGACTTTGACACTCCTAGCAACTAAAGTTCAGGAACTTGTGAACTGAGGGTATTCAGATTCACAAAACAGATTTGCCCCGTGCTGTGCTGCAGAGCAAAATTTTATGAAAACAGAGATTTGATATGGAAATAATACATAAAGCAGCAAATACATGGAACATGTGCAGTTATCCTTAAATTGTTTTTCCTTCCAGAGGCCCCAGTGACTTTCACTGTTCAGATTTCTACTGGTTGTTTCAGATTAAGTGGGTTTAAAGTAGGCATTCTGCAGTTGCAGGCTGAACATTAACATTAAGACAAAAAGAAAGAGATTACTGTCAGTGCAAGATATTTAATCTCACAGGTACCCCTAATACTCTGTACAGTGACAGCTCTGGTAGAGGGACTGCCCAGCTCTACACTGGGGATACAAAATCTTTCCTGCTGCTGACTCTGCTCGTTCAGGATCAGCTACAGCTCCTCAGCCTCATAGAGGTTCTCACCCTCCTGTCTGAAACCTGTAACCAGGGAAAGCTGGAGGCCACGTACCATAGCTTCCCCCACTTCAAGGGCCAGGTGCCAGGTGCATACCATGCAGAGGTATGAACACAGCATTTTGAAACCACTGTGGTCAGTCTGAGATGGAATTTGGCAATGTAGAAAATAACAGGTTGGCAAAGGAAGAAAAAACCTACAACTCCAAGCTAAGGATGTTTAAAAGTAGTTTTATCTGAGGTTTTTTTCCCCCTGCCCTTGCAGAGTCATGATCTCTCCATTTGCAACAGCAAAGAAAATGTTTTTTGCCTTGCTGCTGTGCACACACATCCCTGATCTGCCCATGAGATTTAAAGAGGGACATTGTATACTTTTCTTCATTACGAATTTCTCTTTGACTCTAGTGACTTGAGTGACTTCGTCTAAGGATGATTCAGTGCAACAGGACTGTGTTTCCAAGGCCAAATGAGTACACCACGTACTAGGAGGAATCCTTCGTGTGTGGTTTGGTGGTTATGGCAGAAAACTGGCAGACACAGCTCCTGGGAAATGACATTTACTGAGATGCTGGTGTGCAGCAAAGCAGTTTTAAGGCAGGTGGAAAATGAAGAAACAAAAATTATGTGCTTGGATTATCATTCCTACTCTGCAACAGGACACAAGAGCACAACCTCTCTACGGGTCCTGGATGAAATAGTGAACATTTTGTTTTTCATATAAGCCCAGCAGAACTTTAACAAAACTTGTATAGAAGCAGGTGTCCCCTGTATTTTTCACATACTATAAAGTTTCCCATATGGGAAACTGGAAAGTAAATCCAGATCTTGGCCCAGGCTGTGGTGGTTGGTTGTTTGTTTGTTTGGTTGGTTGGTTTTTTTTTTTGATCAGTCTGCTGGCACAAAGGAATTGCAAAAATGGTTTAGCGGGATATCCAAATATTTCCCTGTCATGGACCTACCAATGGAAGTTAGCTGGAGATCCATTTCAGTCAAGGCCAGCTAGGGTAAGCATGAGGCAAATCACATTTTCATGCGGGGTTGATCTGAATAGAAGAGGTCTACAACCACTGTTGCCAAAGAATCTCAAAATCTCTAAAATTTTTAACATTCGCTCTCCACTCCTCTTCTTTCTCTTATTTTTTTCATATGTCGGATCCAAACTTTCTTTGCTACATTATGGACTCTGTATTAGTTACAGTAAAATCAAGATGTCATCCAAAACTATGCACTGCACTATCATAACATAAGAGACAGTGGGAATAATTCCCAAAAGCTCACTGGGTTAAAAGCAATAACAACAGCTGGAGTTATCCGAGTTTCCCATATTCAGTGGGTGCCTCTGAAGATGATGTACATTACATGGTGTGAACACTGTAAATATAGGTACCGTGACACTAGAATGGGGATTGTTACGCTATCAAATCGATGACAAAAGTTTCACAGTGAGTTAATAAGGGTGCCCAGCATAAGCTGCGGGTTCCCAGAAGCTAGGCACCATCCATTTATGCTGAGTACTTACCCTCTAAATAGTTACTGCTCTCTCTGAGCCACAGCACTCCTGACATTTTTGAGGGGGCAGATATTTTATTCCACCAGAGCTGGAGCTAGCCATCTAACCAAAGTCCACTACAGTTGGAAAGAACTAAAGCAGGAAAACGGGAATGACTTATTGTGACAGTTTATACACCTTTCCTCACAGAGAAGGCTCCTCACATGTACATAATATTTCTTCATGAATGGACCTGCTGCTGGTACATTCACAGCACTGTCACACGAGAAAAAGATAAAGACTACGTGAGGGAGGTTATGACACACATAAGCGGCAAAGTAATCTCAGGAACTGTGTCACATATCTGTCACCTTTGTCTTTCATTTGCCACTGTGGACACTGTGGTATGGCCGATTCATGTTACTGCCTCAAAACTTGGAATCCAAACATGATTTTAAGGGAACTGTGTAACTCTACTACAAAAGAGATATTCAGTGTTTAGATAGCTGCTTGGCACTTGACACAGACATCTCCGAACAGACAGGAATAAAATAAAGGCTCATATGTAGAATATAGAACGAAGTAATGATGTTTTCTCTTACTGCTGTGAAAAGCTGATTTAACCTTGACCAGACACGCTGGAAGAGAGGCTGTGTGAAATTAAAGCAGCAGAGATCAGGGCCAAATCCTCAGCTGGTAAAACTGTCAGAGCTGCACTGAGGTAAATGGTGTTAAATCCCCACTATCAACTAGGACAGTCCGTGTTACATCATCCAAAAAACACTCTAGAGTATGAAAAGCCAGCTAGCAAGCTCAACAAGAAGAAATGGTTTACAGAGCAGGAAAAGCTCCTCTTCATTAAATAAGGGTCAAGCATATGGGCCACTAAACCTCCCTTCATTTGATCAATTATGCTTTAAAAATCAAATTAAAACCATTCTTAAGGGGATGTCAAACAGTTAAAGCCACAAGAATGGCCCACGGTTGGGTAACAGTAAGGCAGTAAATCAGATCTTTTTGTAGGCCTAGCGAACGAACGCGGGGCAAACAATACCAAAACAGACAATGGCAGCAGAGCTGCATCCTTTGAAATGGGCACTGTAACAGATATATACTGTGTTTTGCAAAAGCAGCACAATAGCATGTTGCTGAGAGCATGCAGAAAGCTGAAACAAAAACAACAAAAATTCTGGCTTTTTTCCACTTGCACTCAAAAAAGCCACGAGGAAGTTGAGATACGAGGACATCACAACTGCTTTTAGACAGGTCATCCTGCTACGTGAGGTCAGCAGTACCGCTGGCATTGACTTCAGCTGAATCAGGTTTTGGCGCGCTGGTTTTAATTTATCACATTACTGAAGTTGTACAGTGATATAAATCCACACCAGAGCAAAACTGGAATAATGCTGTAGTTAATCAGAGCTAATGAAACAATGGCCCTCTAGGTCAGAAATGCAGCTGTATCTCTGATGGTAAGATCAATACTTGCTCTGCTTTGAAATTGGCTAAAAAGATTCTTGCTATGGATGTCATAGATCACATACGGAGAGGCTAACCAGCACAAAGCTGAGATCTGTGCAATCTGGAAAAAAAATGCCACACAAAGAGATGTAATTCAAAAATTCTAATGATCCATCTGCCAAAAGAAATTCCATTGGCTAAGCACTGATATAATAATTCAGCTTTATAATACTGATGAAGCCCAACACCACAAATAGCTGCAGATTCTTCTTGGAGTTCAGGCAATATAAGAGCAATACTTGCTGCACGTGTTATTGAAGAGGAGGAACGACATACATGTGCCATCTGCCCAATGTCAAACAGAGCATTCATATATTCTGAGTGACCTGCTGCAGACATAGTTAAGAAGCTCATTGATGAATCCCCTTCAGGAAAAAAAAAAAAATCTATGTTTCCAGAAATTATAAGATATTTAAAATAAAACTGCAGACTGCTGAGTTAAGCCAATATTAATCTTCCTTAAGACACTCTAAAAATCAGTACCAGAGGTCCCCGAGGAATGAGGGAAGTGATGGATTTATAATGGCTGATGATTTAGTTTACAAAAGAGGTTTGATCATATTGAAAGACACAGACAATTTTTCCATATAATAGAGGCATAACGCTGAACTGCAATCAGGTTGAATAGACACCATCTACTCAAGAACTGAAACCAAGCAGATAGAGTTGATTTACAGCAGCAATTCCTGTTACTAGCTCAGGCATCTCACTGACGCAGAATGTTCCGTATCATGCCTATAGGTCATTCCTATAGCAGTATGCTGACTCTGGCCTCAACAGTCCCTGCTGGGGTATTTTCTCCCACAGTCACGATTGCCCAGTCCTCTGTTCCCTGGCCCGTGCTCACATCCCAGCATGTGAATGAGGTCACTCATGCAATCCACGCTTGAAATGCTCACGAGTCATTGACTGGAAGTCTTTGCCCTGCGACATGGAGTGCTCTCTGGTATCACTGAGAGAATGACAGTCATTCTCACTGTCATACACGCGTGACTTCAGCTGAGGGTAAGCTACACAGGAATGTTCTGCACCTTACTGAAGATCTTCCTGTAAAACATAACATTTGTGTAACATTAAGAGATAAACATTTCAGCCACCAATAATTTGATTAATTTAAAATATTTTTATTTGACCAATCTACTTTCTTGTTTATGCACCTTTCACAGGAACAGGTACATATTTAATGCCAGAAGGGCAGTAACTTATTTACACCAACATCTCTTAACAACACTGCAGTTGCCGTTTGCTCCTAAATGGAACACAAATTCTATGTCTGTATTGATATAGAGAATTTTGGCAAGTTGTTTCAAGCTTTACTGATGTAGCATAATACTTTGCTTATATAAATTAACTGCATTCTAATTGAAAATGTATTTTACAAACATTTTTGTCTTCAGCCACAACTACAACAAAGATATGGAAGATAATTTGACTTCAGGATGGGTCACAGCCTCAGGAAGGCAATAAACAGATCTCCATCAACTGAAAGAAAAGCACATTCCTTTTCATTCTGCAGTCAGAAAACTATCACAGAGATATATTTCTCCCCTCTAGTTTTGTATTAAATAAAAGCCACTGTTTTATAAGGACAAAGTAAGCAAAGAGCATTTAAATCCCCAGAGCTGTGGCATTTTAGGAAGAAAAGAATGAACAGAACCTTGCACTGTCAGAAGGAGAAATATTATGATTTCAACAGTTTAGGAAAAACACAGTATCATAGGTATTGAACAAAGTTAGCAAAGGCCAAGATGAGTTTTTGTTATGGCCTGGGATATATGCTTAGATAAAATACATGATAGTTCCAAAGAATACAAATTAAAAAAAAACTGATTGAAGCTCATGAAATAACAGACTATGGGAAAAGCAAGAGAGAATTTGACCTAAAAACCTATTTGTTAGAATATGATTCCGACTCCAAAATTCAAAGATAAGCCAAAACTAATAAACAATTAGTACAGTGTCGATGTTTATGCATATCAAATTATGATGTGCAAGGCGAAGAATATCAGCAGTTCAAGTTACTGAGTGAACACCCAGCGAGGTATATCACTTGCTCAAACATTCACAGGGCAATGAGATGGCTGAGAAAGCCCACAGCACCTTCACTCCCTTAAACACAGCACCAAAGGCCAGTAAAGACGTGTGAATGGATCCAACTGGATCTTCAGAGCGCACCACTGAACAGAACTGGCTTCTTCAGCGTAGATGCCACTGAATGTATGAATACAGGTGTTCAGAAAGTCATAAAGACATAAGTACATAAGTAGTGTATTTACAGTTGTGTTAAACAGCAAAGGGAAAAAATTCTGTGAGGAATGACACATAGAAAACCACCCTCCAACCTGATAGCCTCAGCCACAATGCCAAGCCAGACTATCCACCTGAGAACGGACCTAAGATGTCTCAAGTCAGGAAGGAATGTCATAATGGGGTTAGGCTCTCAACCACAGACAGTGGACATGACTGTCCCAGCTGCCTGTGTGGGATACCAGTGGCATCCCAGCTAGTCATCAGTCCAAAATGAGGGGGGAAAACTGGCCTCTCACTGCAACAGAGTGGGATCATTTACTATGAGGGCACTAAAGAACAATTCAGCAGACAGGAGGGACTTCACCCCAAGTTTAGCAGAAGCATAATGCAACACTCAGCTTTGCCAAGATCTAGATTTGCTGTTATAAAACAGGCAATAACAGCTCTAACAGGTAAGAGGGTGTGAGAAGGGCACCACGGACACTTTTGCATTCTCATGCCCACACCCGTCTCACATACCCAGCTGAGTCTCAAGAGACGGTGGCAACTATCAAGAGACTAGGTTTTACTAGCGATGGAGGAAACAGCTCATACAAATGAGCTCCTTTCACATCTTTACAAAACACTCAGACAGAAATGCTGTGATCTGAACCATTGCTTTCATTTATTTCGATGTTTTGATTTAAATTCTCCGCTCTCCATGTGGAAGTGGCAAAATGCCAGGAGGAACGGGCTTGTCTGTTGTGATGTGGTTCTTTCTGGGGATTTTTCAGGTAAAAGCTGTTTACTCTTCCAAAGTCTCTCTTTGATGAAAAATCCATCTTAGGTGCATAAGCAACAGCTATGACAGTGAAGCAGAAAAAAAGTATGCAGTGTCAAGCATTACACTAATGACTTGAAGTTGTTGCCATCTGCTTTCCACATCCTGATCTGAGAAAAATGAGTTTCGTGATTGCAGTCCTGCTCCTGTAGCACAGAAATCTCCATGAAAAGCCCCATTGCAACAAGTATCACTCTTGCTACACTTGGTAGAGCGGTCAAGTATTTAACAGACAATGACATTATCTAAGGTCACCTACAGATAATCCTCTTCCAAAGCAGGTTAGAAGAACAGCAGAGGGATGACGAGGGAAAATGTACGTTAAGCACAATTTTCTTTTTTGAGTAATAGTTGAGGTTGGTTTTGCTTTCTATTAGCCAAGGATAACAAAAGTCTTAGCTGTGTGATAAACCTCTTTTGAGCAAGCTGGACAGAAATGCCCTTTAAAATTGATCTAGGGGGGAATAAAAATTCTTTCACTTAGCAACAGCCTCTTAGTCCCTTGGCCCTTCTGAAAACCTATCCCTCCTAAAGAGGTGCCTCTAGTCCTCTCTGTTCCTTGTGGGCTGTCAGCTGGGAACCGTAGCTCTCGGCTAATTTCCAGTATTTGGGTACTGATTTGTTATACAGCGGGACCAGCTATTCCCACAGGTCCTTCAAGGGGCCACATGCACTGTTACACTTCTTTGTCCTGTGCTGTCAGTATAAGACTGTCCATACTCACTACAACAGCAAGAAAATTACTTTTGAAAGAAGAATTCTTACGACCTCCCATGTTTTGGACCATAAGTAGAACTTTGTGTCCCGACGGCCATTCTGGGAGCTGCTGGGTATGACTTCATGTGAAATTTCAGGGCACACAGTTCCTTGAGCGATCAGATCTGATACAACTTCAGTTTGCATCTGCAGAAGTTTAACACATCTCAGATCTTTCTGACAGCACTAGAGTTTTTGCTGATGCTGAAAACATTTTGCTGCTAGTTCATATCCTTTCCTGAGGAAGCACAGAAAGAGAAGCCAAAGCTTTAATTCTTCTAAGCTATTCTCTTTATTTTTCTTTTGATACACATTTTTACCCATAGGCATCTTTGTTGCTAGCTCTACTTGCCAGTCCCACAAGCGCTTTGGAACCCTTCTCAAAGGAGGCTTCTCCCTCATCATTACCAAGTCTCTGTTTGCAGAGAGCTCACTGAATAAACATCCTCATCTCTGACTTCTCCTTCCCATTTTTTCTAAGAGGACATACTAGTCATACCTTCTGCAAGTTTCTAGAGTATTTGGGGTACCACCCACAACACTGCAACACAAATTGTGTAGTCTGGCTGTTGGGAGAGGAAGGCCATCTGAGTGGCTGTCCTCTGTATTATTAAACACCACAACCAAAGCTTAAATATTGTGCTGACATGAACTTCACAAACACAGAAGGAAGACTCATAGGTTGGTAAAAGCAGCAAGGACCCCAAAGAGCACATTCCTACACCCTAGGGTGATGTCCGTGCTCACAAGAAAATCTGTTTGCTTCTGTTCCTGCCTTGAGTGAAGAGGGACAGAAACAAGACTAGCTGCTATGATCCACAACTGAAATACAGAAATGTTCTACAGGGCAAAGGAGTGGTAGGATAAGCGCTACAATAGAGGAGCAGGCTCAGTCAGCACATTGTTGCAGGCAGATGATGTGCCAGCAGAAGAGAACAGCAGTCCCAAGACAATTGTGGCTGGCCCACAACTTCAGTCTACCTCAGCTCTGTGGCCTGTAAGCCAAAGGTTTGCTTTTTTTCCCACTCCCTTGCATACCACATGGCATCTCCAGCCTTATACAACTACGGTCTTCTCCCTGGATTGTTGGGTGAGTGAAACAAAGTCAGGAGCAGACTCCACATAGTAGCAGACGGGATGTTAGACATTTGATCTGAGAGTTGAACAAGGGTAAAGGCTGCTCTGACTCCAAAGAACCCTCCTGCCTCGTTCAACCCAGCTTCCCCGAACCTCCTGCACATTGTGGGAGCAATCTGTGTCCAAGAACAGAGCAATTACCTTTTCTGGCCATCCAGGTACTTTTTCCACAGCTACGCAGAAGTTGTTCCAATTCCCTGATGGTCTCAGCCTTTGCTGGCCCCTGTGGCAAATGACTGTGGTTCTTTATCCTATCCTGCTGGAATTAATTCATCCCTTATGAGAGGCTGAAGAATCCCTTGTGGAATGGCTTGAAGGAAAAAAAAAAAGATTCGCCACTGGATTACAACTCACTGAATGTAGCAAAGGTATTTAAATGAATGAAAATTATACTTATACCTAGCCTGTTCTGCAAAATCATTACTTTCCCTGCAAGATTATTTCTCTAGCTACTGTGCCTTTGTAAATCATGCATCCTCTAACAATGGTCATGGTGCCAAAACAGTGGGATACATATGCTATTTCTTCTCGGACAAGAAAACAACTGTAAGGCTGCTCCTGAAGAATCTCCACATATGCAACATGTAACCAGCATTAAATTCCTCAGATTAACTGGTGGGGGGCCTCTCTGCACCAACACAGACTGTTAGAATCAGGTGTTTGGAAAAGATGAGAAACTATAGTTCAAAATGACGCTTCCTTCACAGAGACAGAACAAGACTAAGGAGCAAACTCAGCCTAATGCCTATCTCCACACACCATCAGAGAACCCAGCGACGGAAAAGACGCAAGATATTCAACCTTTCTCCCGGACACTAACCAACATAACTGAAAAAGGGCCGATTTTCAGTGGGTGGGGAAGGACGATAGCAGGGAGTCTGGGAAACTTGACCAGGACAAGTTTTGAGTGTAGAGCAACATCCTACGCACAGTACGGGATTCCACCCACATACACTGGAAGCGTAGGATAAGGCCAGTCAGTCCCTTCCCTTC
>NW_010137733.1:0-33931 GCF_000699245.1 Pterocles gutturalis
CAGGTGCTGGATGCTGAAACGGCCGGTGTATAAATATATCTCACTGCTGTCGGTTGAGCTTTTTTTTTTACTTTTTCTCTCGCCTTTTTTTTTTTTTGAAGATGGCTTATGGCCGGACGGGGGATTTTTCCTATGCTAAGGTGATACACCGTACTTGTGCAGTTATTTTTTGGTTTATTCCCTAATTTTAAAGGCTCTCTGATTATGCTCTGTTAACATCGCTCACCTCTTAGAGTTGGGGCTGAAGAGCTTTAATTCGGGGGCTGGATAGAAGGTAGGGTGAGAAAGCTTCCAGTGCTAGGACACGGATTGAAATCTGTGCAAGGTGGGAAGTGTGATGCTGGTTGTTAACCTGAGTTTCAGGCACGGCCAGCATGTGTGTGCTTAGAGGCCTCTTTTTCCCCACTCACTGTTTAAGAAAGGCTGTAACGTGATGAATTCACAGAAATTCAGCTGTTCTTACAGTGTGGTAAAACTGCCTAATGGGCAAGATGCCTCTACCTGCCTTTTGTCCTGTGCAGTTTATAAGATAGGAATTCATCATTATTCAGTGTCTTAGGAGCTGTGTTTTTGAGGAATTCAATGGTAATTGGAGGTCTTTGTTGGCAGTGGTGATATAGAATCAATTATAAGGTATACTGAGCCAGTTCTTTTAGAGATGGGAGGTAAACTAAAGACTGGAGGAGCTTTAGCAGCATATATGGAAACTTTCATAGGTAATTTCCATTCTCTTTCTGCTCCTTGGATAAGAAGATGGCTTGTTTCCTGAGCTGTCAGCCTAGTGATATTTGTGAGGGTTGTGTTTATGGGGGGAGTAGAAGTAGCATGTTGCATTTACAGCATGTCTGTGCCATATTTAGGATTTTTCTGGATATCCTTGGTTGCTGTGTACTTTGGGGAGACTATTAATTAATATAATATTAATTTCCACGTATTTTTGTGCAAATGGCAGGTGGTATAAAGACAGAAGTGTGTAACTTAAGTTAGGTGGGTGACCTGGATGCTGCTAAGTTATCTTATGCAATAATCATCTTCTTTCTGAGGTGTGGGCCTTTAACTTATTTTTAATTATAGCCTCTTCTGTCAAAGTCAGTGTTTCACTCACACATTCTTTTTAAAATATATTTCCCCCCCTTTTATAGGAACACAGTAAAATATTTGTTATATTAGGATCTGTTTATAGTGAGAGTCTGCTGAATTTGTTCCCTTTCACCTTCTCTCAGATTTGGCTCCCGTGTATATAATAAGTAGTTCAGAATTCAACAAGGGTGAGAGAATACAAAGTTTCTTGAGTTCTGTATTATTAGCATGTAATATGATAAAGAATATTGTTCAAAAATGACTCAAATCGAATTCTAAGTTCATCTCACTGAAGACCTAGTCAAAAACAATCCCCCTTCTCTGAACCAAACTACCTTTCTACTTCCTGCTAGAAGATCCTCTGGATGTTAGAGTGACTACTTTTATAAGGGGCACAATATAATTTGTTCAGACTTTTCTGTAAAATAGTCTTTGAAAAGATGAAAAAAAAAAAAGGTTGAAGGTAGGTGAATGACTGTATTAGACTATGCCTCTTGTAGAAAATTTTTGACTGGGTCAAAATTCACGTGGTGAGCTACAGCCTTAGGAATTGATTGTGAGTTGGTATCTGGCCCTTTTACAGACAGGAAGAAGTCTGCTGTCATCTAGTTGGGCATAATTATATAGGCAGATTAAAGGAACCAGTATTTGAACTGTTATATTGACATCTCCTATGTTAATGAATAATTTCTTATAGTGAATTTGTTCTAAGTTTAGAAGGATTACTCATGAAATAATAATTCTTTTTTAATTATTGATTTTCTTTTATTCTTAGTGACAGTTGCTTAATTAAATAAGGTCTCCTAAGGATAACATTCTTTAATCTCCAAAGATGGCAGCTGTTGCAGGTAATCCAAAATCAGTATTCAATATGTTCATTTTGCCAGCTTTTAGCTAACGGACACAATCACCTGATGTTATTAATTGTTATTTATAGGAATTTAACGTATGCAGAAAAGAGTTTGTGGAGTCTATGCTGTTATACTTCAGATTTGAAGAAAAAGTTATTTTACTGCATAACTTATGGTTTCTTAGATAAAAACTAAAGCAAAAGCATGTTTCTCAAAGAAATTACATGGTTTTCAGTATTTTGAAAATAAGCTTCGTATTTTAAGATACTTTCAGCTCTTTCCTGCTGTGTAACAGTGGGTATTTAGGAAGACATATGTCTCCATTTTGTGTCATTTGTAATGAAGATATCTTTTTCCATTTCATACATCTTTGCTTCCATAAGCAGATTATCATATCTGCTATGCTTGGACCAAAATGTCTTTATTTTGCGGGGTGGAGGGTGGAAGGAAGAAATTTATTCTTATGCTTTTCTGACCTGGCTCTGAAATACTGGTACACACTTGGCATACTGTGGCATGTGTTAATTATTCTTTTAAACCCTGAGGACTGGATTCTGGAACACAATCCGTAATTCACACAGATGCATATTAGTTTGTAAAGAGGCAAATTCCCACCAAAGATTCACTATGTAGCCCAAGCTTTTGGGAAGTATTTGCTTCAGCTTTTTCAGATCTGAAGAATGGCTTGGGTTCGCAAAAGCTTTTGTCCTCTGTGTTCAGACCTTGACAACCAGCAGATCCTTTGGTTCTGCATAGAAGCGAGATCTTGGTGCATGAAATGTAGGTTTTGGTAATGTCCCTGTTTCCATCTTCAGAAGTTCTTTACTTGCTGAGATTAATGTTTCTTCTCACATGTAAATGCTTTCTGTTAAAAATGTTCTAACGTTTTGCTCACCTTGGAATTGGCTAGAGTACTTACTGTCTTCATCAGGGCAGATGCAATGTGCTTTTCACTGCTTAACATGCATCTGCAGAAAATAAAATAATTTTAAGTGTTTCTCTGGAGAGGCGCTGCTTTTGAGAAACTAGATTGTGATATATTTTTTTCACTGTTAATCAGCGCAGGGAATGAGAGTTGCATATCTCTCATGTGCCTTGTCGGAGATGACGACTTAGAGTATATCTGAGTATATGTGACCTACTAATATAAAAATATGTTAAGCTGTGCTAAGTTTTTTTCCATGGCATATACAATGCTAGATCCTATAATCTTATCAGTGGGCCTGTCAGGTTGTCTGTTTCTCTAGATGCTTTTGATTTGTGTTTAGTTTTGATTTTCTCAATCAACAAATGAAATACAATATCCTTTAAAACTGGGATATTTAAAACAATTTCCTTTAAAACAATATCCTTTAAAACTTAGCATGTTACTGTAGTCTCTATTCTGCTTTCACTGTGCTTTTCTCTTCAGTGCTAGAGGAGGTTCTGGTTTCCATTGAAAATGAGCTGCAGGCAGTGGAGATGCAGATTCAGGAGCTTGTGGATAAACAGCAAGAACTCATTCAAAAGAAGATGAGGGTAAAGAGCCTGATAAAGCAGTCCTCGGGAGACTTGGAGGCAGGTGGAAGTAAAGACACAGAAACCTCAGCCGAGGCATGGAGCAAAAAAGGTTTGCAGAGTCAAATTCAACTATTGTAACATAGAAGTAAACTAATTCAGTAGGGGGAAAGAAGTGTTTGTACGGAGTTTTGTTTGGATAATGATATTGTCCTATTTTGTTTTGTTCAGCTGGGTGACCTGCTGTCTTAATTACACAGGGTAACATTTGCGCTTAACTTCCTGGACACTCCTAAATACTAATCTTTATTCTTCTGGCAGAATTATCACAAGAATGGCCTGTTATAACTACTTTCATTCTTTTCTTGTTGCAAAGTCACAACTTAATTTGGTTTGCTGTAAGAATCCCAGAGTATATCTGGATGTATTGCAATACTTATATTCCCTGTTCTAAAAATAATTACTCGGGATCTTTTCAGGATTTGATAATAGCAATCTTGCACTCTCAAAGTTACTTCTTGCTGTCTTTGAGTTTCTTCTTGCTTGAGTGGGTAGGACATTGGTTGTGTCTGCCATGTGTTATGTAGCCTCACCATCTTACCAAATTATGCAAATTAGATGGATGCTAACTGCCAAAAGTAACATAGAATACATTAGTATGGTAGAGTTAGTCCAAGTGGCAAGTGTCCTGTGATGGTGTGAGGATTGCTGTTTTTTAAGAAGTGCTATCTTTCAAGTTAGACATTAACTGAAGTCCTGGATAGCCAGTGGGTCTTGGTCATGTTATGCCTAGCCAAATTCAATTTACTTTTTTACCTCCTCTTTTACTCCACTTTCAGTTTGGAAATGCATGATTAGTTTCTGTCTGTATCTATTGTATGTATTCTCTTTTTTGGCTTTTTAAAAATGAAATTAATTTTGTAGTCTAATCCATATTTGTGTTTGAGAAAAGTGTTATGCCTCTATAAGAACACTGATCCTTTTGTAGTGCAAATTGATGCTGTTGAACAAATCAATTTGTTTTGGGTGACTTTGTGCCTAATTCTTTCCTGCTATGCTTTGAAAACTAATATCTTTGCAATCAGATGCTGTGTACATGTTGAATAAGAGCGGTAGCTAAGTTTGGTCCCAGTATAAAGTTCACTGAAGTCAGTGGGAGGCTTTTCTTGGTTTCAGAGAGCCTTGGATCTTGGCTGTGATCTCTATAGAAGCAATGTCACCTCAAGTATCAAAGTTAATTCTTGCATTGTATGCAGTGTAGCCTGGAGTTCCCACAGTTTTTCTGCATTTTAATTTTAATAAGATTAAAATGGTTAGTATGCTTCCTGATGCATCTGCAATTTAAGTTTTTACAGTATTATCTCTTTAAATTATACAATCTTCAGCTCTTGATTGAAGAAAATAAAAACTATTATAAGCATCTTGGGGTCATTATTTTGGGGAAGATTAAACTTCCCCCCCTCCCTTAATTTTTTTAACAAATGCTTGTTATGTCTGGAATATATAGAAAAAGTGGTAGCCCTGCCTTCATTATACTATTTTTAATCACTGCATTTGTATGAGGGAAGCACTTGGGCAACTTAATAGTGAGACTGTTGTAGGGCTCAGTGTCTGGTTTTATTTTCAGGGTATTCTCATTTCTGTTTAATTTTGGGCTAGTAAGTTAACTTGATCATTAGCACTTTGAAGCTCTTCATCCGCTATTGAGTTTTTAGCATTAGTTCACATTTATGTGCAATGAGAGTCTGTAGTCTGGAGGTGGATTGTGTTTACATTTCATAGAGTTTTCAAAGGTCCACCTTAGAAAATAGATGTGTGTAGAAATCAGATTGTGCATAGCTTTTTGTGTAGCACTTTTGTAACTTTTTTTTGTGTTGCTTTACACAATCTAAAATTGTATTGCTTCCAGATTTAGTTATTATATATGTAAATTGCCCTTCTTATATTTTAACAGACTTGGTAATGAAACATAGAATCATAGAATGGTTTGGGCTGGAAAGGACCTTAGAGGAAACATGTTTGGTTTTTTTTCCTTTAACAGATTTTCCATGGTACGAGACGATAAAAACGGCATTGCAGAGCAAGTTTAAACTCCAGAAGTTTAGGTCCTTGCAACTTGAAACAGTAAATGCAGCAATGGCGGGAAAGGATATATTTCTTGTCATGCCTACAGGTGGTGGGAAGAGCCTTTGCTATCAGTTACCAGCTGTCTGTTCTGATGGTATGTAAGAGAAGAAGAGGTCATATATAAACAGCTGGATATATTTTCTCCCTTTTATAGTTATTTAGAGAATAAACATTATATTAGTGTCTAATATCACAGTATCGGGGGGGAAAAGAGAAAACATATGAGAGAAAGATTTCTCAGAAATATTTGCTTTGCTCTCCTACTTTTTCTCTGAAGATGCAATAGCAGCTTTAAAATAGATGTGCCTTTTGGGTGTTATAGAATAATAGGATGGTTTGAGTTGGAAGGGACCTTAGAGATCATCTAGTTCCAATGCCCCTGCCATGGGGTAGGGACACCTCCCACTAGACCAGGTTGCTCATGTGATTTAGATTTAAATAGTTGATCTAGGTTTCTTTCGGTATGTTATATTATTAAACACTGAAAGAACTTTTTAAAAGTTTGTCGCTATTTTTTTCTTTCTTTCCCTTTTAATTCAGTAAACAGACTAAATTATTGAAGTGTGGATATCTGTCTGTTCCACTGAGTTTTAGCTTCAGATTATTTGGGAGATACTTTGCATGTTACTTTTTAAAAATAAGTATCCAATTTTAGTTTTCAAGCTTTTTTTTGAAAAAATAACCCATCCAGTGCATGGATGTTTACATATTAACAAAGAGCAAATTTACCAATACCTACCATTGCTTAGTTGTGTGGTAAATTAGCACCTCATGACACGTGAATCTAACTTTCTTTGTTTTGTATATTAGTTCTTATACTCTATTTGTTGCAGCTCAGTTGTTTGTGGTCTAGATTCTAAGAGAAGGTGCATGTCACAGGCAGTTGATAAGTATCCTTAGGTGACCTAGTGCTCACTTATTAGCTATCTAGGAGAGGAATCTGCTATTGTGTATGAAGCTTAAGCTCATGTTTGGCATTGCCTTCAGAACAGGGCTGATGCATTAGTAAAAAGTATTAGAGGAGACATTTGTGATATCTGAATTGTTCAGTTTGCACAATGATTGATTGTTACAGGTTTCACACTTGTGATATGTCCTTTGATATCACTTATGGAAGATCAGCTCATGGTTTTGGAACAGCTTGGTATTTCTGCAGCTTTATTAAATGCTTCAAGCAGTAAGGTATGTTTAACTGCCACGTCTTCGTGGTTTTTGTGATGTATGTGTCAGCATCTTGCTTCTGTTTGTATTATTTGTGGATACTGAATGAATGGCAGTTTCATCAGCTTATGCCATTCTCTCAAGAGTATTTTGCCAGCTACGTGCTGTGATATGGATAACGTGAATGAGTATCTTGTGTTCTTGTTTTAATGACAAGCACACACATAAGCCAACACCTTTCATGGAACAAATAGATTTCATGGGACTATTTAGAGGATGCGAAGTACCTTTGGCTGATGTGGGTTGGAGATTTTTACTCAGTTTTTAGACTTAAAAGAAGATTGCAGTAGGTGACTTTTGTCCACTAGTAACATGTTGAGCAGTGCAGGCTTTTACATATATTTATCTTACTTTAGGGTGGTAAGCTGTTCGATCCAGAGGCCAAGAAGCAATATTTCCCAGTCTGTTATTAGTCAGTTGTTTTTTTACAGTGAAATACATTTTTCTGACCACCAGGAGGCCATGGTCATTAACTTGCATGTGACGCTGGATTTGATAGGTTAGGCGCTTGATGCAGTATGCCAAACTTGGAGCCTGCTTTGAGGTAAAGCACTTTGAAAACTCAGTAATAATGATTACAATTGTGTCTAAGAAATTATTTTACACTTGGAGTACCACAGGTGTGTTTGGTACATTATAGTTTATTGGGAAAATACTGATACCACATGATGAAGCTGACACATATTCAATAGTTTGCTTTTTCAAAGTCCTGTGGCAGATTTTCCAAATACTAAAATTAACATTTTTGTGTATAATGATCTTCTGCAAAGACTTATGTATCAGTTTATCAGTCTCTTTTATTTACATCCTATGAATTGTTAGTAACCTCTTAAGAATCTTAGCACTAAGCAACTTCAATGTGTTGTCCTAGCTTGTTAACACCTGATTTCTCCTTTTGTTTTCAACAGGAACACGTGAAGTGGGTTCATACCGAAATGCTAAACAGAAATTCGCAACTGAAGCTCATTTATGTGACCCCAGAGAAGATTGCAAAAAGCAAAATGTTCATGTCAAAGCTAGAGAAAGCTTATCAAGCAGGATGTCTTGCTCGCATTGCTGTAGATGAGGTCCATTGCTGTAGTCAATGGGGCCATGACTTCAGGCCTGGTATGCTCATTAGAAATCCAGTTTGAAGTGTTATTCAGGCATCAATAAATAATGAGTTAGGCTTGAAATAAACCAGGTGCTTTCTTCATGTGCTGAGTAAATAGTGTATGGCAAGTACCTGTGTTAGCCTGAGGACCATATTTAATTCACAAATTACTATATCCTTGTCTAGGAGCTAAATTCATGCAAATAGGAGTGATTTCAGCGTAGATTTTGCTGTCAGTATTATGAAAATCTCTTAAATTGGTTTACTTTAATTGCAGCTTAGTAAAATTAAAGTTTTTGGCTGCTGTCTTTAAAATGGACAATACAATCATCTTTAATCTACAGCTACATGAAAAAGTGGCATTCTGTGCACTGCTCCCTAACACTCTGGGTGAGAGAGGTGGAGCATTTTGTAAGTTCATGAGATATATTTTAAAAGCAAGTTGAAACAAATGCCCTTGACTAGCAGAGAAAGAAAGTGTGCTTCAGTTTGTTTCCTGTCTTATTGTAGAAGACTATTACATACTGGTTAACTGTGTCTTTGCCTTTGAAAGAAAACCTGATTTGAAGCAATAGTAACTGTAAAGTCAACCTTTGCAGTTTTCTTAAAAAGTTGTGTCTGAGCAAAGAGCCATGCTGGTTAAGTGGTGACATGGAATTCAGCTATGTACCTCTGGCTGCATTTCTGTTCTAAGGCAGCAAGTGATTGTCAGCACTAAGTCTTTAAAATCTTTCTTTAGTACAGTCTGGTGTATGTATCCAAATTCTCCGTTGCTTGTTTATTAGCAAAGCTGTGTTTAGTGAAAAGCTGTTTGTAAAAACAGACCTGCAAATAACCTGAACCTTGGTTAATGCAATGCCACTTACATTTTTCTAACTTTTTAAGAATGTCTATTTCAGTATGTTTTGCCTTCCGAAATGTGTCTGCTTTTATAAAATTCAATTAGAAGAGAAGGCACCTATTTTGATAAGTGCAACCTTTTTAAAATGTATAAATTACATTAGATCTGTAGTAAATTGATTAGTAATAAGATTTATTGGAGTATTATCCCATTGAATGTTTTCTACATTAATATCTTCTTTCACTTTGGATCTATGGTATGAGAAATCTTTTTCTTTCTCCTTTTTGTTTTCTTGCTTAGACTACAAGTCTCTTGGTATCTTGAAAAGACAGTTTCCCAACACTCCCTTGATTGGATTGACAGCAACTGCTACAAATCATGTTTTAAAGGATGCTCAGAAGATTTTGCATGTTCAGAAGTGCATTACCTTTACTGCATCTTTCAACCGGCCCAATCTTTACTATGAGGTATGTCTTATTACCTGTTTGTTTGTCATATTGCAGTCATCATCTTCTGCAAGTTACAGTTGATGAATTTTAGAGTAGATTTTCAATTATACATTTTAATATTAATAAATAGCTTTTTCAACAGGATGATGGTGTTCTCTCTTGACATCATCTTGCTGAACTTGCTGTCATCTTCAGGGAAACTTGGGCTGCTCTGTCTTTGTCAGCAAGGCTTAACAGATAGGACTGTGTACAGGGGAGAGGTAGGTAGCAGTTCAGACTGCTACAACCTGTTGGAAAATATGTCATATGATTACAGACAGTTGTGAATTATTGTGTGGTATTGGATTTTCAGTTTGGCCACAGATTCTTTTATTGTTCTTCAAGGGAAAACTTGTGATTTTTTTTTTTGTTGTTGTTGTTGTGTTGGTTTTTTTTTCTGTGGACTTTTGAGATATTCTCTTTGTGTACAGTCAGATTATATACTAATTTTGGTTAAATGGCAGAATAGTTTTGTTTATTATAGTGGAAGAACTAGAATAATAGGATTGTTTGACAGACTATGTACCTGCTTGAAGAACTCTCTGGAATGTGTGTATTGTATTTTTGAGGTTCGGCATAAGCCTTCAAATAATGAAGATTTCATTGAGGACATAGTTAAGATAATTAATGGAAGATACAAAGGACTCTCAGGTAAAGTGTCAAAAAAAAAAAAGCACATTATATTTTTAGAATCTTAAGCATTACAAGGATGTTTTCAAGTGATCCTGAAACATACAGAGAAATTCTACCTTCACCATCCATTAAACATCCAGAATTAAAAGAAATGAAATTTAATTAGATCTATGCCTTGAATAACTACTCTTTTCATTTATTGGTGTTTAAATGTCTTTACAGTTTACTTAGATCTTCTGAAGTATTGCTATATAACATTGATGTATATAAAACACTATTTACATAGATAACAATAGCAATTTTTAATATTGTAAAAACAAGTCTCAAAAAAGGTTATCTATATGTTCTTAAATCATGCATGTGTCATCTAATATCTGTGTGTCAGGATACTTAGTATCTTTAACACTTCCTTTTCATATTTGATAATGAGATTCATTTATTATTCAATGCCCAGCATGGGTTTTTGGTGGGGTGAATTGCGCTTTTGTGATGAAAGCAGAACTATAGATGTTGGACTTTGTGTCGTTAATAAATTAAGTAGTGCAAATAAAGATGAGAACCATATTACAAAGGCACAGAACCCAATTTTCCAGAGCAGCAGTCTGTCCCTGTCTCTGCTGTGGAACTCTGTGGCTGTGATGAGGAGCTCCCCAAGTACAAACTGTGCTAAGATGATTCTAAATGACATGGCTTTGTGTGTAATCCTTGATTTAGCCCAGGCTCACCAAGGACAAAAAGCAGATTTATCTGAAGCCTCAGGTGAGATGTCATACATGTCATAAGGAACAGCACTCCTTTACGTAAACATTGTCCTCCTTCGACATTAACAGAATACTTCCATGATTATGTGGATTGGCACCCATATTTTCTCTTTAGCCTACAAGTCAAAGCTGATAATTTAAGTTCTATTCATGGCTACAAATACTGTAGATTGAATAGGCACAAAGATCATTTACTGGGTTTTATTTATTTATTTTTAAGTTAATAAAACTTTCAAAGTTGTTTTTAAGAGTTGAGGATTGTTTGGTTTTTTAAGATATTACAATAAGTCATCTTTCACTTCTGTGCAGGAATCGTGTACTGTTTTTCTCAGAAGGATTCTGAGCAAGTTACTGTGAGTTTGCAGAAACTGGGAATCAAGGCAGGGACTTACCATGCAAACATGGATGCTAAACATAAGACCAAAGTTCATAAAGGATGGGCAGCTAATCAAATCCAGGTTAAGTAGATACTTTTCGTAAACTTATGTCTCATTTAAATAAATTGTGTTTTGGTACCTTGATGGTTTCTTAATCTTATTTCAGGTTGTAGTGGCGACTGTTGCTTTTGGCATGGGAATTGATAAACCTGATGTAAGGTTTGTAATTCATCATTCTATGAGCAAGTCCATGGAGAACTACTACCAAGAGAGTGGACGTGCAGGTATTGTAGGAAATACATTACAACAAATAAAATTGTACTTCCATTTCAGCTATTTGTGCAAAGTGTCTTGTCTTTTGAGACATATTCCAAAGTCTATAATGGCACTCTGCCTCCTAAAAGAGACTTCAAAGCAAATATGAACTATGTTCATAATCTCAGGCTTTTACTGCAGTCTAGCAAAGAATAACTAAGTACCTAGCCCTTTACTCAGCATTTTTTTAACTTTATTTTTGTGACATCTGTGGCAGAATGATGTCATAACATGATATTGACTGATCCAATGTATGTTACAGAAAGTATTCTTTTTTTTTTCTTTGTGTAGCAACTGGGATGCATGGTTTGCTCACATTGTCTCTGGATGATGTCTTATCTCTGTATGAATTTCAGTGGACACAGAAAAACGAGTAGGATGGGGAGGCTGGAGCAGGGAATTTCAAGGATTGATTAGTGTATAGCAGCACTAAATAGCTGTTACAGATAAAAAAAAATTTTGTGGTGGTTTGGGTTTTTTTGACTTTGTGCATTATTACTTTTTCGAAGACAGATTTGAACTGTGTGGAGAAAAGCTTTTTAAGGATGCTGAGGGGCAATTGGTTGAGTTTTTAACTATGTGTGTATGATAGAAATTGGCTTCAATGCTGGCCTAAGAAATACAACAGTCATCAAAGTTTGTGAGAGTTTGCATCTGCTTGTGCCCAAGACAAGGGCCATAAAGCTGCTGAAATAGTTGTTTCACACTGTTTATCAACTTGAGGTGATTAGAGCAAGGTTTTGTATGTTTATTTTTCATAATATGATTTAAATGAGATTCTTCTGGGGGAGGCAGAATTAAGCACTGCTACTCATTTGCCTGAACATACTACTTAGCTTATGAAACCTTCCTTTTTCCCCTTGACTGCCCATCCAAGTGAAGTAGTTCCTTTCTGTTATTTGTTAAACTTCTTAAAAGTTTAGGTTTTTTAGACCTTTTCTGGGCTCTGGATCTTGCAAACAGCAGGAGGGCACCCGTCAGCACATTATTGGGAGGAATGGGCAACAGGAAAGAAGAGATGATCTAAGTTCAGCTATAGAAGACGCAGTTGGTTTTAAATGGAATATTTTGTTAAATCTTACCCAATTCTCTCTTTACTTAATACCATTAATACCTAATAAGGTATTTGAAGCTCACAATGTATTTTAATCAAATAAGAATTAGTCTTTAAGATAGATGTATTTGTCTAGGATTTTCCAAGAGGTGTTAGGGTGAGAAAATGGTGATTTCACTGACTTTCTGTATGACATTAGTATTTTGTTTTAGTTGTTAAAGAGTAAAAATCTTTATTGTCTAGTATTTTCAGTTTGCTTGATTCTGTAGTTGTAGTAGACTGCTTTAAATCAATTTTATTTCTAATCTGTTTCATACTGTGTTCTATTGGCTAATATGTTATGCTTGATATTCTGTTACATTCATGCACTCTGGATAGGGGCTGCAAAAGTCCATGCAGATAAGGCTGGAAGTTGGACCAGAAAATGCTATACTTAAAGTAACTCCCTTCTAAAGTTTAAAGTCTATTTTTTTTTTTGTTTGTTTTAATGCATTGCAGGTAGAGATGACCAAAAAGCTGACTGCATTTTATATTATGGTTTTGGAGATATATTCAGAATCAGCTCAATGGTAGTGATGGAAAATGTAGGGCAAGAGAAGCTGTATGATATGGTGTCTTACTGCCAGAATATGAACAGGTAAGTTACTGTGGTGGCTTGGTTGCTTGGTTTTTAAATAGTTAGGCTACTTTTGTTGGCCTTTTTAGAGGGTATTATAAAAAAATGCACAGAACAAAAAAACCCCACAAAACCACCACCACCACCAAAACAAAAAACCCGCACCACACTATAGATGCACTACCATTGTAACAGAGTCTTGAGTTTGGAGTTTGTGGTTTGGCTGCTCAGTATCTGTATTCTTGCACATGACTGAATGTTGGTGTGTTGCTTGCCAACTTCAGGATAAAGTTCTGGAAGCAGTTATTTTGAGATAAGATATCTGTCAACAAACAGTGTTTGGATTTCAGATCTCATTCAGAGCAAATACTGGAATGCTTCAGTTTTCACTCGAAGGTGCCAGTGTTTCATGGCCATACAGGAATCTCCACGTGTTTAATGCTTTATCTGCTGCACTGAGCTGTATTGAGTACCTTATATTAAACACTTGCATCTATGTTGTGGACAACTCATGCATTCAGTATGGCCTTTGTTGGCCTCAGTCTGAGAGTTATTTCATGTTCTTATGATTTTTCATTCTACTGGAATTGCAGATTATACTTACTTTTCTACTTTAACCGAACTGTTCCTGCAGCAGCGTTTAGTATTGCTGAAAATTACTAGTTACTCCTAGTAGTATAACTGACAGGGAATACTGTGTTGCAGTGTTTGTTTTCTGATTTTTCTTGAGATAATTCTTCAGGCTTGTTTTGAGATATGAGCTGACCTAGGGGAACTTCTTTTTGCCACTTTCATGATTTATGACATGGGTGTGTACATTTATGTTCTATAGTCCCTCTTTACTCTCTGTTCTTTCAGGTGTCGCCGGGTCCTCATAGCCCATCATTTTGATGAAGTATGGGATTCTGCAAACTGCAACAGAATGTGTGATAACTGCTGCAGAGAGAACTGTAAGTAAATTGTTTTTATAACCAGGGACAAAGGACATGTAGAAGGTTAGCTTAAATAAATACCTAGTTTAGACAAACTGTGAGCAGCTTCTGGAAAGTGTGCTTGTAATACTGCCTGTTTCCAAGGTTCATCTTTTGTTATAAAGATCAGTCTTTGGTGGCTTAGTGTTGCCAAATTCAGGGTGTTTAGCAGGATACTTCCTGGTTTGGCTTTTTGCCTGAGGCCAAACACTTTGGTATCTTTCAGGCTCAGCTGTTCACCTGTTCCCAAAAGTGAAGCTGGGGCAAGGGAGAGATTGGCTTACCTGTTTTTAAAAAATTCTGGTATGTGTTGGGTTTTGTTTCAGGATTTTTTGGGGGGTGTGAAAGCTTTGTTTTGAGAAGGAGCCTCTTGTTCTCTGCATGCCCAAACTGTTCACACTTAGGCTTTGAGAGAGCACTGTTTGCACATGTCCTTTTACAGCTCTCCTGGTAAAATCTCTGAGGATTTCAGTACTGCATGCGCATGAGACCTACTTGTGTCAGGACTGTGCGTGACAGTTGTGCAGAACAATTGAGCACACTAATTCAGGATTTTGCCATGTGTTAGCTCTAACAGCACAATGTCTGTCTCGTGTGTGCTCTTACTGTGGAAGAAAGTTGAGATCGTAAGAGGGAAGGCATATGAGGCAGATGTAGAGGGATCTTGGGAGATGAGCTGAAACAAGACCTGCTGCATGGTAAAGGGTGATGGTTTCAGCAGCATGTCATTCTGGGACATAAGTTCTTTTGCTGCTTTTCCTCCAAACATCCTGGGCAGTGTTGGGTAGCTAGCTTAAACTACACTTTCATGGGTGATCATTGGCTGCTTTAACTGTCATTTTTGGTACCCGTCCAGAAAGCTGTAAGTCTCTGAAGATGCACAAAGTATCTGTTGCTGAACGTACTGAGTGGGAGCTGTGGTTTAGACATAGGAAATCCCATACAAAGCTAGAAAGCTCTGACAAGAGTGCTGAGAAAAAGCTGATCTTTGGCATCTCTCTTGGACACAAAAAAACCACCTTAAATTTCTTTGAGTAAGAGATGAGGTGGATTCTTGTAATATGTGGAAAATACCATCTCCTCATACCTCATATCTGTTGCAAAGCATTTGGATAATGTAGCAATCAGCACTTGAAAAACTTAGGAACCACTCTGTATTCAAAGCTGTTCTCAAAACTAGGCTTTATTTCCCTGTATATCACTTGGGGGGTAGACAAAACAAAGATATTTAACCTCTTTTTTTTTTTTTTTTTCTTTATACAGTTATTTATATAATAAAACTGTTTTTGCAAAATCATGCAAGTAACAGTGTCTTGTTATCTTCTAGCTGTAAATGGGGCTTAGTTGAAATTTATACTGGGATCAGAGGCTGAGACAAGTATGGACCTTGCTTGTACCCAAGACCAGCAGGGGGCCATATGATGAATTATAGTTGAAATATATCCTGTTTACTGCTGGCTTACCCCCCAGGGCATTTTGATATATAAGCAAGGTAGAGGAAACCTAGCAGTAGTACCAGTTTCTCAGAACTTAATTCTTAGTGTTGGAGGAGATAGTTGGGGTAATTCTATGCCATAATCTGATCATGTAGTAAAAGTATGAGCATTATGTACTACATGGATGTGTTAGTTCTAGGAATAATTAGTCATGATGAAGCTAATTTGTATAATGAAATTAGTACTTTTTTTCTGCCTCATTTTGTCCCTGTCTTGAGAGAAGAAATGTCTTTCTTATGTTCTTTAATTCCTTTTGCTCTCTATTCTTTCCATAATAAATATTATGGGTGAGGAAAAGGAATCCAGCTGCAGAGTAACATAATAGCTACCTTACAAATTTTATGCTTTGTAAATGCTTCTTTGAAATAATTAGTGTGATTTGTAATGTTAAATACATGTACAAAAATGTTTTCAGGATTGGAGTTCTAACAATGAAGTAGAAATGTAAATGTGAGTTTGAGTACAAAGATATCCTAATTTGACAGAGGGAAAGTTATTTGTTAAAAGTTACAGCTTTATTTTTTATACATTTATATCTTTATAGGTATACATATAAAAGTGCATATATATATATATATATACACACACACCTAATGTATATATGGATACTATCTAAATAACTATAAAAAACTTGCTATTTAAATATTTCTTCACTTTTCTTCATAGCATGTGAGAAAATGGATATAACAGGATACTGCAGGGATCTAATCAAGATACTTGAGCAAGCTGAAAACATGAGTGAGAAACTCACCCCACTGAAATTAATCGATGCGTGGTCTGGGAAAGGTGTATCAAAATTGAGGGTGGCTGAAGTTACTCCACCAAAGCACCCTCGAGAGGAACTGGAGAGAATTATTGCCCATTTACTACTGCAGCAGTATCTGAAGTATGTAAGATGACTGCTTCTTTTGATTTTACATCTAGTAGTCATTTTTCTTTACTCTTGTGTTAATTCTGTGGAATATTAATGAATACATTCTGTAATGTCATTCTTAGCCTATATTTCATTTTTAAAATACATGAATTTCATGTATTTTAAAAAATGTCAAAAGATTACTTTATTTCTACTTCAAAATGTTAAAACAAAGGTTAGAGGAACATTTGAAATGCTACATCTCTTGCACTTCTAAAAAGCTGAGGTTTTCTGTATTCAGATTGAACCTTTAAATCTGCAGCAGGCTTCATTTTGGAAAAGTCTGCTGTTTATATGGAGTCTCATTTACATTCCATGGCTAAGAAAAGCAAATAGGGTTGCCCAGATGAAGTCTAAGTCAGGACAGGCTGGCTAATGTTGAAAGTGGTACTCAGAAATTTTAAAAAAGCATAGTGAGAACAACAACAGTGCTTCTCTTGTGACCTGGATGTCTGTGTGGTATGTGGTTTGTCTTTTCATATCGTTTTAGAAGTTCCAAGAATATGCACAATCAAATATTTAATCCCTGTATTTTTGTCTTCAATTTTTTTTGGCATGTTTGTACAGATGACTTTTTGCACTTTTAAGAGGGTGAGCAGATGACTTATTACATCTTTTTTTCCTCATTTTTCTCCATGTATTCCAACAGTTTGACATGTGTATGTGTATAAAATAGTTTCACAAACTGAACTATGTTAAGCGTTGGCCAGACTCACTCTAAGTTGACTATCCACTTGAATAGATAAAGCAGAATCAAGGTGCTATTTGGAACATCTATCAGAATGGTTAATGTGTCCCATTTTCCCCCTGCACAGTTTGGCCTGTCTTTGTTTCCAGCCTTCTGTTTTAACACTGATTTAATTTATGCAGGGAAGACTTCAGCTTCACGGCATTTGCTACAATATCCTACCTGAAGATAGGACCAAAAGCAAGCCTGCTGAAAAATGAGGCACATGTTATCACTATACAAGGGATAACAAACAAGAAAAGTGTTTACAAGGTACCCATTTGCTATATAGATATCTTTTCCATTATAATTTATTTTAATAGTTTGATATCTGTTCAATAGTTTGATATTTTTCATAGTAACGCAACCAATGGGATTTAAAATAGATCTCATTATCTTCTCTCTTTTGTGGGAACACTGAAAAAGATGGAAAACAATGTTAGAATTTTAATAGAGTTGTTTTATAACTTACAGGACAAACCATCTCAATCTTCAAATTTGAAAGGAAGCAGAGAAAATGCTCAGACTGTTTCAAAGACTGTCCAAGATTCAGTGGTGAAGAATTCACAGGAACGTAAACGGCCTAACTGTGGTTCTAACTTAAAAGCAAAGAAGCTTAAGCTTCAGGCAGGTGGAGATGACCAACCAGTAGTTCTTGACTGAGTTTCACATACCACAAAGTACATCTAATCATGGTTGCTTCTCTGTGGACAATGCAGTGTGTAAGTTCAGGTTGTGTTTTAGTAATGGTAATTTTGTGCAATTTTTTTAATTAAAAAAAAAAAAAACAGCAAACCAAGTATCTTTGTAACCCTCAAATCCAGAAAAAGCCTAATAGTCAAGGGAAAAATGCTTCATATCAAAATAACTGGTGCATATCTTATGATACAGCAATGACTACAAAATGTAAATAATTACTGTGCTGCCTTTTTAACTCTTTTGGAAGTGTAGTGTATAGTAACACTATTGCAGAATCATGCAGGCTGGAAGGGACTTCCAGAGATCATCTAGTCCAACCTGCTGCTTGGAGCAGGTTCAGTTGGAACAGAGTACTCAGGGCTGTGTCCAGTTATAATTTTGACTGTCCCCAAGGATGGAGATTCCACAGCTCCTCTCAGCACCTGTTCCAGTATTTGACCACCTTCATGACCAAAAAAAGAAAAAAGGATATTTCTTAGAGCTAATTGTTATCTCTGGTGTTCCACTTGTCTGTTGTCTCTTGTCCTATCACTCTGTTCTGAGAAGAATCTGGCTCCATTGCTGCTATGCTTTTCCATTAGGTAGTTGAAGACAACAGCAAGATCACAACAATCACTCTGCCTGCCCCCTGGTTTTCTTCTTTTTTAATTTGGAAAAAATCCATTTCTCTGTTTCTCCTCTGTAAGCCCCTGCTTCTGTCTGAGCACCTAGGAAGCTTCATAGCCCTCTGCTAGACTCAATCCAGTGTGTCAGTGTGTTTCTTTTACTGGGAAGTGCAAAATTTAACCCAGCGGTCACTAGCTGTAATCTCGCAAGTGCTGAAAGAGTAATTTCACCCAAACTGCTGATTATGTTCTTGTTAATATGCCTGCCATGCAGTTGTCATCTGTGCTGCAAAGACACGCTGCTTATTCATGTTCAGCTTGTTATCTCTGGGATCCTGGGTCCTTTGCTGCAAAGCTACTTTCTAACCAGTCAGGCCCCAGCCTGTGCTGTTGCAGGGTGTTGCTCCATCCCAGGTGCAGGACTTTGCTTTTGCCTTTAATTTAGAGGTCCCTGTCAGCCCATGTGTCCAGCCTATCTAAGTCCCTCTGAATAGCAGCCCTGCTCTCCAGTGTATCAACAGCTCTCCCAACCTTGGTATCACCTTCAGACTGGCTGGAGCACACTCCATCCCTGTATCCAGATTGTTAGTGAAAACCCTAAATTATGTTGGACCCAGGAATGATCAGTGAGCATTGCTACTAGTAAATAGCCACCAGTTGGACTTTGTTACCACAGATCCCAATTCTTTGAACCAGGTGATCCAGAAAACTTTCTACCTACCTTGTTGTACACTGATACCTCACCAATATTTTTTGCTGTAAGGAAATGATGGGAGATAATGTCAAAAGCCTTGCTAAAGTCAAGGTATACAACATCCATTGCTACCCCCTTATTCACACAAGCAGTTATCTCTGTGTGGTTGATCAGGTATGCTGTGCTTCTGGTAGATCTAGCTGGCTGTTACAAATCACCCCCATGTGTCTGAAAACGTCTTGTGGGAGTATTTGCTCCTTTTCTGGGGGCTGAGGTTTGAACTAGCTGAGGAGCTCTCTGTTCACCTGTGCTGGCCTTCTGCCAGGCTTGTTCTGCGTTCTGCAGGTAGGAATAGACGATTTGTATTTTGAGGAGGTTGTGTTTTGGAAATCAAGCAGTTCTCCTGAGCCCCTTTGCCTTCCAGGGCAGTTCCCTGTGATCTGGACAAGCAGATCCCTGAACAAGCTGAAATCTGCTCTCCTGAGATCCAGGGTAGTGGTTCTACTATGTCTTCCTCAGTTCTCAGTCAAGTTTAAAATTCTGAATCACACAGTCACGGAGCAGCATCTGGGATATGGGCACCTAGTAAGAAACAAACCTGTCAATGTCTCCAAGTCAATGAGGGCCTCTGTCCCCCACAGGTGGGGTTCTTTGGTAACTTGCATCTTCCTTTTCTTTGTTGTGTGAACACTTGGCTCAGGTTCAGCTGGCATCAATGCATTCCCTGGTGGAGTCATCATCCTCATCTTTCTCAGGGCACTGTACCCACTCTGCAATGGCAGAGCTACAGGTGGAAAAGGAACCCTTTTGTGTTGCCAGAAGCAAGAGGTTTCCAGCTTTCCCTCCTGTGAGTCTCCATCCACTGCTGCTGTGAAGGCAGTCTCAAGGTTTTCCCTCCTTTGCAGCACAGGGCTTGGGTGGTCCTGAGCTCTGCAGTATCTCTGTGAAGACCCTACCATCTCCTGTTCCTCCTCCTGGCTGTTGTGCAGGCTGCTCACCTTCTGCAGCTCCTTCACCCAGCAGCTCAGCACTGCAACCACAGCACAGCTCCCACAGCTGAGGCTGCCGTTGCCAGCTCTGGGGAGAGACATCAGACATCCACAGACCTGGGCTGCTGCAGCACCTTCCTCTGGAGCTGGGTGTGCGTCAAAGCCTCTGCTGTGCCAGAGGCAGTTGTTCGAGCACACATGGTCGTCACCATTTAATGCAGTTTTGAGCAGAGATGCGGCTCTTTCCTGCAATATTTACACCTACTACGACATATTTGAGTACTTGAGAGTACTTTAGGGAACCGTTTCAACAGGGTGTTGCTATAGCATTGCACTACTTATGACTTGCAGAGATATTTGTGAATATTGTATGTATTTATCCTTTTAAAATGTCTGTTCTCTTAGAACTTGATTTCTCTAGCTTGTCATTCAAACAGAAAATTATTACTTCTGTGCTTTTCGGAAGTACTTAAATTATATTTAAGAACAAGACAACTTTTCTTGATCTCAGCTGTTCCCTTTGTAAAAGTTATACTTTATATGGGAAATACAGAAAAAAGCCACTCAAGAAATACTTCTCTCCCCTCTTTTTCCCCTCTTTCCTCTGTTGAATTGGCTTATATTCCAGGTACAGCCCTGTATTCGAATTGGAGGTGAATCTGGTTGTCCTAAGAAAATACCGTTCTGCTCTATAAGCACTAGAACATAACTGCACTGAAAGTTGCGTACTTTAAGCCCTAATTGTGGGCTGCATCAAACTTAATCTTTGTGAGGTTTCTGAATTCTAGTCTCTTAACTTCGCTACTACAGCTATCCATTCTATGTTCTTGTTTGTGGAAATGGAAAAGAGAAAGCAACTATAGGGGAGTACTGCTGCTTGCCTGTGGCTTAAAGTGGTGTGTCTCCACCATTTTGAAGAGCAACCTATCCCTTTTGACTCACCTGTAAGTCCTTTCACATACCATCTTGGTTCTGTCAAGGTAAGAGAGAGCCAGTGCTTACTGCTGCAAATTTTCTTGCATTTTACCTCATCCCACAAAACTGAGTGGCTGACTGCAATTAGATACCTGTCTGGGTAACACAGAATTTGTTTCTCCATAATACACAGGTTCAATGCAAGCTTAATCAAAACTGTGATAATCAAGAGTAGAAAAATAATAAAAATCATTCAGGATTATAAAGTAATAGTAGTAGAGGTTGTCTTTAAGATGTTTCACAAGAACTGGAAATCTGAAAATTCAGAAATGATGGTAGAATTTTAATTTTGAGGTTTGGAATTAGATTGAAACAGATACTTTTTTTTTCTTTTTTTTTTTTTTTTTTGCTAGAAAGGCAGGAAAAAAAATATTCCAAATTGAACAATGTCATGGCCTGAGATTGAACCTGGGAAAGCCTTAGTGTACTAGGTGCAGAGGGACAGAAGACAAAAAGGATCATTGAGCTATTACCTTGGTAAGTTTGGAAAAACATGAGCTCCTACTGAAGCACTCATATTTGGTAACCAATAAGGCCTCTTACTGCTACTGAGAACTTGAAGCACTGGTGCTTTCAGTTCCACTTGCATTTGTCAGGGCTGGGAGCAGGAATAGCCAAGTTGAGGAAAAAGGCCTGAAGAGCAGCTCTGCCCACCCTTTTGGTTCCTGAGTGGCAACAATTGCTGGTCTTTTGTCTTGTTTATGCTTAACATTTAAGCAGCACTTAATCTCAGAAATGCAATGATGTCATGGTTATGCTATTTATTAAAAAGAATCTTTGAAGCACATGAAGATTGCAATTTAGAGTGAGTGGTCTTTTCCTTGCCCCTCAGGGTTCTGGAGTTCCCCTCTTAACTTCTGAACTAGAAGATGATGTATATTGAGCCCCTAATTCCAGAACTGTTAAATGCTGAGTAAATTCATTAACCAGGATTTTAGCCTTATGATCTCCTTTGAAACTGATCTTAGCCTAGAACCATGTGACTTCTCTTCTCTCACATGTATGTCAAGAAGTTACTAGAACACTATTAATTTTTACATTTGTCTAATTATATAAAAGGAAAAGCTTCATAATAATGGAGGGCTCACTGTCATACAGTAAGTAGACGTGAAGAAAGTGATACTCTTTTCCAAACAAGGAGCAAACCATGTGGCACTGTTCCACATTCAAATAACAGTCACAGAACAGCCCAGGTAGGAAGAGGCCTTGAAAGATCATCTGGTCCAACCTTTGGTGGGAAAGGGAGCCTAGATGAGAGTATCAGCACCCTCTCTAGCTGGGTCTTGAAAATCTCCTGTGATGGGGACTCCACCACTGCCCTGCAGAGGTTGTACCAGTGACTGATTGTTCTCACTGTAAAAAATTTCATTTTTTAATGTTGAAATAAACCTAACAGAGTGCCTGAAGAGTCCAGAAAAACTGGACACAGGCAAATGTCAGGGTATGTTAAAAGCTTCAGTTCTTTTGCAATGGAGAGCATAGATACAAGCTTTCTTTCTATTCTTACTTTCCCCAATCAAGAACTTAGTTCTGGTTATATAATCACTATCATTTTAAATTAGTTATTTAAAGTGCATCAACATTGTTTCATGTGCTCAGTCCTACCTTCTGCATTGTATAATTAAGTGACACACAGTCTTTTTCTTTCCAAGCCTAACCCAACCTGTAATGTAAGACACCATGTTCAGTTAGCTGTACCAGCCGCCTAGCTGAACTGCGGCCATTCTACAGCAGGGGGCACAATGTCTGTATGGACTTAAGAAAATACGCAGCAACAGAATTTTTCTGCCTCCCATGTCAGCAGTGAGACTAACTGTATGTAAGTAGAAAGATACGCGTTTCCTTCCTTAATGAACAGCAGTGTTTCCAAAAACAGGTAACTGTGCTGCCATAGCAGAAAAGACCCAACAGTACTACTGACTTCTAGCATTCTAGCATTGCTTAAGCACAGTTGGGGTTGAATGCTAGATTCCAAGTTTTGGAGACCTTAGCAGCATCAGTAAGGTGAAGTCAAACTCAATTATAAATTTAAGTTCTGGTAGATTTCATTCAGTTGTATACCACCTTAAATATAAACCAAACATGATTAAGAACACACTCTTCATCTTTATTTTTATCTTGTCCATCATTTAACCGAAACCTTTGCCAAAAGTGGAATGAATTCATTTACTTAAACAGTCATTCTCTTAAAAAATGATTAGAGTAATTTTCTGGGAGAAGTTCCAATATGTACATCCAACTTTCATTTAGTAGAGTACAACAGGCTCTTCCTAGTTCGACCCTAAATAAACAGCAACGCCCAAGTAGCAATTGTAGAACAAACCCACAAGCTGGTATGAAGCAACCCATGTCCATGGATGATGGCATTATGGAATACGGAGAGGACATTAAGGAATAGCTTACAGTGTTGGGCTTTATCACTTACTTTGGCACTCAATTATTTCTAGCAACTAAAAAAAAAGAACTTGATTGAAGCAACCCTGTATGTGCACATCACTGTTTGTAAAAGTGGATCTTACATAACTAAACATACAGCCAGGGAGCTAGTTGATTTAAAACAAACAGCTTACACCCCAATTTGCAACTAAAGCTATTTTTTCATTGGTTACCACAAATCAAATTTGACTTTAATACCTGCAAAAATTGCTTCCTAGAACCAGGATGCATGACAGTGGCAATGAGGAGAGGGTAGGAAGTGGCCAAGACACGTAACTCATGAATGTTTTCATGAAGTGACTGTAATAGCTATTAAGAATCCCATCAGGATGTGGGGACTCGCATGCAAAATGGCATCCCATACCATCTACCACATAAGCTGGATACAGCAACCTGCTCCACAGGCTCTTGCCAGGGAAGGTCACTGCAGGTGACATCCACCAGTGCAGCTGCGTTACCCTTTCCTTGAAGTGCACTGCACACTGATCCTGTTGGAGATCAGATGGATGCACCAGGGCAGCACTACCACAGCACCTGAAGAGCTGAAGTGACAAGCAGTAAAAAAGTTGCTCTCAAATGACATCTCAAAGATGCTTCATCCTGGCTTTCATTGTTCAAAGTTTTTGTGTTCTGTACTTAGCCAATTAGAAAAAACATTTATTTCACAAATAAACTTATGAAAAAAAGAGGGGAAAAAAAAAGATAAAGCATCCTTCTTGCTATATATTTGCAGACTGTGTTCCAGGTAGTGAGAGCTCTGAGCACCCTAGGCCCTCAAGGTGTCCTCTGTTAACCTCAGCCAGCTTGACAGAGACGGTACCATTAGCTGGAACAGCAGACCTGAAACCTGCAGCAACTACTCACAAGTCTGAGCAGCAGAGAGATGCTAGTGGGATGGTAACAAACTGTGTGCCTGCCTTGTGAATGTTCACCTGGGCAAGTGGTTTTAGGAAGCAGGGGTCTCCCACCCTAGCCAACACTTACACCACCCAAGTCCAGAGGCAGCTTTAGGCAGGAAAGGCAGCACCATCCAATCAAGGGTGGCTTACTGGCTGAGATGAGGAACATGCATGGCAGGAAGCCATGGGGAAATACGGCAGGTGAATTATGAGTGGTTTGGGAGAAAAGCGAGCTATGGGGCAGGCACAGGATTTGACAGGTTTTACTTACTTTTAAGAAGTGAAGGCTACCTCACATTCAAGTGAATGCAATGCTATCTTAACAGCACAGTGAAGCTCACTTTTTAAGACTGTCATAGCCCTGTTTCATATGCTCATCTAATTAGATGAAAAAACCCTTTGGCAACACTAATCCACCTGCCTTTGTTGCTGCATTTCTACATAGATTCATCTAATTTGCAGGTCAGTATTTTGACAAGATCAACACAATCTTAATAGGGAATTGCATTTGTCCCTGATTTCTTGTAATGCTGAGAAAAGTCTTGTAAGACATATTACTCAATATCAAAACTTTATACAAAATGGATTTGTTCAATCAAAATAATCTTCTATATCAATATCTGGATTCAGGAGATCTTCACCATAGGCTGAAAGATCCATTTGGTTTAAAATTAAGTTTTCAAAGGTTTCCTCCAAGTCCGTTTCACCAATCAGCACAGCTCCCATCATTCGGCCATTCTGCATCACTACTTTAACATACTCTTGTCCCTTGGTACATCTCAGCATCAGTTCATGGTCTAAACCCAGGCCTTGAGCATTGTATTTTCCCAAAACCACCACCTAACATAAGGAAAAAGAAAAAGCACTTGTAAGATTGCAGTGGCTTTTAGTATTTCTACTGATAACAGTTCTAAGCTTCAAAAGACTCATGTAAACAGGGAAATATTTGTCCCTTGAGAACCTCTCCCCTTCATTGGCTTTCACACCCACAACAGAATTAAAAATCTTTGCTTTGAAATATGATACACAAAAATCAATAATGAACCAATTACCATGTAATGAATTTATCCACGAACAGAACCATAATGAAATGGAATACATCTAGAGATGCAAAGCAGATCAGTGGTCATTCAACAATTAAAATTTATAGTACATCTGTAAAGATCTTTTCCCTCTTCAGTTTCAGCAAAGTTCATATAAATGGAGAAAATCTAAACTAAGATTAATTATTACACAGAGAATACTGTTAATATTAAAGCATCCGCTCAGTGCTAGCAAGTGAATAAGCAAGCAATATGTGTGTTACTCAGTGGTTTAAGAGTATTAGACTGTATTTACTTTACCTTGTAATTGAAAAATTTTGTCACATGAGCAAATAGTTCAAAGCTGAAATCCAGATCAATAGATTCCCCTAAAATATCTGCTGCCATGCATTTTGCTGCGTACCATCCCATCTGCCTAGCTTGAGTCCACAATCTCATCTAAGAAAAAGATTTAAAAAATTTTAAAAACACAGATACATGTCGCTGCAATGACCAACATGCACTGTCTCATCAATGCGCACTATGTATTTCAGAAGGGGTGAACAGCTTGGCTTTCAGACGGAGATAAAATTATCTGCCATCAACACACCCAGGACTATCTACTTGTTCACTGGTTTCCGCTTCAATTAAACTTTCTTTTCCCCCATCTGTGTAATAGCATGCCATTTACTTTGTAGATTAGACTGCTGCTGAGCACACAATCGTATGATTTGATTTACCTGATGCCACACTGGACTAGGTTCCCACGATGCCGTGCAGATATCCCCAGCTGCATATATATCTGGCAGGGACGTGTGCATGTGTTTATCTACTTTAAGACCTCCATCTTCACCTACAGCAAACTGAAGTATTTGCACAGATTAGTACTGAAGAAAAATAATCATTTAAACTAAGTAATTCAACTTCATCCATGTTAAGCAGTCATCTCATTTGTTACTTTTTAATGGTAGACACCTAAGAAAATGTCAGCAAATTCACTATTCTGCTTAATCACAACATCTGAAGATTTAAAATTATATGAATAAATACTAAGGGAACCCACGAAGATGCTCTTCTCGATCACATGTAGCAACAGAGAAAAAGGCCTTGCAGTGTAAAGAATTTATGGCTATTCATTCTAATCTGACTCAATTAGAAAAGACTGATAATCACAAGAGAAACACATTGTTCAAACCTCACAATGTCAAGACTCTTGTCTTCAAGGGGAGAAAACAGATCATCCGAAGAGTGGCATAATTAAATATTTTTCACAGCTGTCTATATATAGACAATAAAGTTTTACTTCTCTATATGATAATGCAACCCTGCCCCCCCCCCGAATTTATCCTAAATTCCTGAATCTTACTGAACCTAGAACCTTTCAAATAAGCAAAGACAAAATTAGCCTACAAAAGCAGAATTTCCTAGAAATCTGTGCATTCTTCTCTCGCCAAGTTTAAGAATAGATCAGTGTTGCATTTTACAACTGACCTTCATGTATCCTTTAAAGTATCTCAAACTCTATGTATTAAAAAAAAGCTTAGACCAGCACTACATACTGAAAAAAAATATTTACCTTGAGACTATCCATAGTGGCAAGACCTCCATGGTAAGATACAAAGCATTAAGCATTATTTCTAGAACACAGCATAGGTTTTTAAAATATAATTACTGATATCTATGCAGGGAAGTAACAGCACTTGCCAAATTTCAGATCACACTACATATGTTACAGGGACACCTAGTCTTAAGAGCTCATTTTGTATTTTTCCAAGGTGAGAAGATACCACTGCAAATACCTAACTCCTGATCTAACTTTATAATGTAGGCCTTGAAATATTTCACAGCTCAACATTAGATGTACATTTTCATAATTTTCTTCTGCTTTATTCAGAGGATAGCATTCTACTCCCTAATCAGAAAGAACTGCAAAAAAACCCCAAATACCCTAACATACTGGTTTTGGCTGGAATGGAGTTAATTTTCTTCATAGTAGCTAGGATGGGGCTATGGTTTGGATTTGTGCTGAATACAGTGTTGGTAACACAGGGTTGTTTTAGTTACTGCTGAGCAGTGCTCACACAGAGTCAGGGCCTTTTCTGCTCCTCACAGCACCCCACCAGCGAGTAGGCTGGGGGTGCACAGGAAGCTGGGAGGGGACACAGCTGGGACAGCTGACCCCAGCTGACCAAAGGGATATTCCATACCATACGATGTCATGCTCAGCATTATAAAGCTGGGGAAGAAGAAGAAAGGGGGGACATTCAGAGTGATGGTGTTTGTCTTCCCAGGTAACCATTACACACGAAGGAGCCCTGCTTTCCTGGGGATGGATGAACACCTGCCTGCTGACAGGAAGCAGTGAATTTATTCCTTGTTTTGCTTTGTTTGTGTTAGCGGGTTTTGCTTTGCCTAAATTGTCTTTATCCCAAACCATGAGTCTTCTCACTTTTAACTCCTCCAACTCTCTTCCCCCAACCCACTGGGGGGAGTGAACAAACAGCTGTGTGGTGCTGAGCTGCTGGCTGGGGTTAAACCAGACACCTAACATGGAGGCAGAATAATCTCAAGGCCTGAAAATTCATGTGGCAGCTATGAACTCCATAATTGTCATCCATGTTTGGATGCTGATTCAAAGTGTGACTTCCCTCAATGAATATGAGCACCTTTATAGCTCAGTTTCCCAGATGAATAATATTGGAAATAACTGCTTCCTTCCCAGGAGATTTCAAGATTTGTAAGGTAAGAATATGGGGCAAAATGAACACAAAAATTATTCCAAGTTTTCTCCACATTAAGGAATTACACAAATGTTTTTCTCTCTTTGTGCAGACTTAATCTTAGCAGCTTATATTGTGTATGTATTGTGTATCAGTACATATCATGAATAGCAATATAGTAAGCCAAGAACAGTAATTAAATTAATTTTTATCATGTTAGGTATTTCCAGTAATGACAATTTTGAAATGCTGTACAACATTCAAAACCTTTATCCATCAATGTTTCCTGTCAGAAGCATAAACCAGCTGAAAGACCTTATTTTACCTCACTTAAAAAAACCAAACCAAAACAAAACACCTTAAACTTCAAAAAAAAAAGCAGTACACTTACATTATTGCCATCAAGAAATGGTTGAACATTTGGTACAACTCCAGTTGCACTGACAATGAAATCACATCCATAAATTTTTCCATTAGTTAATTCCACATATACAGGCCATAGCACTGAAAAAGGGGAAAATTTTGCCCTGAGAATGTAACCAACAGAAGGTATTTTATTAATTATGGTTTATAATAAGACATAATAATAAAAAGAAGAAAAAACACTATTTCGAGATATCTAATTGATTAGAAAGGGAAAAAAAAGAAAAATAAAAAAAAACCCACCAATACCCTATATTATTTCTTACCTTCACCCAGGACTAGAAAAATGAGATACTGGAGCTTAGCTCCAAGTCGTACTAGTAACTTCCTCTGGAATTGTGCTAAATCAAAGTCCTCATTTGTAAGGGGAAAATACTGTGTCTCACTGCTTCAGACCCATGGGATTTTTTTTTTTTGCATATAAATGTACAGATGCAAAGCAAATGCCTCAAAAGCAAAAAGGACATCAGAAATTTGACTTCCTAGAATCTTATGCTGGAAGCAACTGGCTATTAAAATAGTATTTTAAATATTAATTTTCTTCAGTGACATTTCAAGATAGAATTATTCATTAAACAAGTGGAATTTTCTTCCACTTTCTTTCAAGGCTTACTTCAGTTTTGACACTAAATGGGTTTTTTTGTTTCTGTTTTAACTCCACTATTTATTTATTATTTTATTGGACTGTCACAAGGAGGGAATATTCCTCATACAGGATTTAGGTGACTTGGTGGAAAAAGGGTCTGACGCATAACATTTTGCAATTTAATTGTAGCCCATAAATCAAATTCTCAACTACTATAAATTGCTGGAGCTCCGTTTAATATCTAGAAATAAAGGATTTGTTTTCCAAATCTGTGTGTACTCTAAAATAGCAAACAAGATCAAACATGCTCCAACACTGCTTTATCTTCAACATGTTATTTCTAATTAGTGCTCACACCTACCCTCATCTGCTTCTACCTTTTTCTCTTCCTTAGGAAAAGTCATAGAAGTCCGTTGCAGTTGTATAAATTCTTGCTGTGAGTGTATTTTCTTTACTTCACATAGTATTTCAATATGGACTTTATGAGAAAACTAAAGAAAGATTGAGAAAATCAAACACACAATGATTAGTAGTAACAATACTTTTAATGGCAAATATACCTTCACCTAAATTGACATATTACTAAGCTGGGTGGGGATACACACAAGAAAAACCTCCAAAAAACCAAACATATATCTCATCCTAAAGCATGACGCATTAGCCGAGTTCCCACACTTTTTCCTTTTTTTGGCACAGACCTAACCACAGCAATTGGCAATCTACCTGCTTTTACAGCAGATATCTGATGTTCCTTGAAATGCCATGACAATTTAGATTTTTCTGGCATGCCAGAAAACATATTCAAGTTCCCCAGAGTCTACAGGAAGACAATACAGAACTTATCAGAATAGAAAAAGAAGTAAATCAATCTTGTCTATCTTTCAGGATTTCAAATCCTTCATTTTTGTATCATTAATTAAATTCTGATAACAATAATAAGTTTATGTTCTAAATGCTGGAAAAAGAAAAAATATATCATATTCCATCAAATCATATTTCAACCACTTACTCCTATTCTGGGCTCGAGACAGAAGTTGGAAAGTTACCTGTGTCTCTAAACTATTTTGTGGATTCAGGCCTTAAACAGGTTTATTCTCCATTACACAAATATCTATTTCCACAGCCTTCAACAACCAAAATACCACTGATTAATCTGCTGAATACCCTGAACATCCTTTAGATGGTATTGTAAAGCCATTTCTGTGGAAAGACTGATCACCTTTGAAAGGCCTTTTTTTTTTTAATGGATATAACAGATGCAAACACCTAACAGCTAAGAAATTAATAAATAAAAACCTGTTTAAAAACTATGAAATGTGAGGATTTTGACTTTATTTCAAACATTAAACTCTTCACAATGCTCATGTCCACTACTGATTCCTCATTTCATTATCTGCTGTGACAGGAGACTGATGTTCCCTGTACCTCTGTACAAATCCTACTGCCCTATTTTCACATAAGAAAACTTACATGTGGCAGCTAAAATTAGGAGAATTGCTTCTGGTTAAAGCTAAGATTGACACCAGTCCTACAGAAACATGCAAACCAACGTTTGTGTTTCAGTCTGAAGAGCAAATTGCTAAAACCATGCCAGTGGATCTGATTAACCATGTTTTTTATGAAGCAGAGAATTACTTTATTTGTGTTAATGTATTTTCCTGTTTTATTCTGACAGAAAAGGAGAATCAGTTCAAGCATATTTTATTTTTATTTTTCTAATAATCCTGAATGACATTTCATGTTCTGTCATCTTTACCCACTTAAAGCAACATTTAACTGTGTAAGCAAGATTAGGACCATACCTCTTTAGTCCCTTTAAGATGTAAACCCTCATGCCAATCTGGGCCTAAGGCACTGCCCAGGCTGTCAGATGTTGCTATAGGTCTCTCTTTTTCCTCACTCCCTGAAGCAAAGAGATGGAGAATATCACATTTAGCATGCATACTTCATTAACTACAGAATTCAGAACATGGATTCTTACTTAAGAGCAGTATGATCTGGTTGCCAAAAGGGAAGATAAAAATGTGTAATGTCCCAAAACCCATTAATTTGCAGACAAATCAGACTCATAAATATTTTTTACACCTTTCAACTTCATGCCTTTCATTAATTCACTCATCTCTGAAACAACCATGCCACTGTTAGGTGCCTGCGTGGATCCTTAACAGCTAGACCCCCAACAGCACCAGGGTTCTGGAGACCCACTTAGTAGACTTAGCTGCTTAATATCACTGCTAATATTTAAATTGATGTCCATCTGCTAGCAAATATGCAGCCCCCTCCATCGGATGAAAATGCAAATTCCAAAACACTACAATATACTTCAAGAATCTTGGGTGCCATTTTGTGATGTTTAGGCTGACTCTTTTACAATTTATTCTTCCAACCTGAAGTCTAGAATTGTGCTCTTTTTGTATTATTTTGGTCATCTATATGTTTGTGTAATGTTTGTTCATGCAGTTCTAGTTAACTGTTTTTATTAAGACTGCAGTTTCACTGCATGTGTAATAATGTTCTGTGAGTTTTCATCTGGTCCTCCAATAGCTTTTTACAGGAGAGCTCCTTCCTTACATAATGCTGACATAATTCAGAAAAACATTACGATATTACAGAAAATGGAACAGGTTCTTCAGCAGATGGAATATAGGAAATAAAATGTAAACTTGGCACAGATATAAAAATAAGCACATTTTTTACAGTTTTTAGGTAATGGTATTACATGCTATCATGTGTCTACATTAATTCCGGATTGGTTTTTCTATCTTTTATTTTTTTAAAGAAGGAAATGCCATTGATAGTAGCAGTAAACCTTATTTGTAGCCTGTTGAATTAACTGATTTTAGGACTATCTTTAATATTAAATGCTGCTGCTGCAGTGTCAGGAGACTAAAACATCATACCTTCTATGCTATACTTGGTTCTTTTACATTCAATTGGAGTCTCTCGTTTTTCAGCAGTTAGTTTTGGAATGAGAAATTCAGCTGCTCCTGCATCAAAAAAAGTGTTCCCAATGGCTTTGTCTTTGATAGCCCATATTACTTCGCAGCCTTGAATTTCATACCTGTGGACATTTAAACAATAGATAAAATGACAGAATACCCAAAAAGGACCTGACTCTTAGCAACACAACTAGAAGTGTGCGAGGTTTCATTCTGGAAACTAGAAATAAAGAGATCTAAGACTTTTTACCCTATCAAATCCACTACTGCTTCTAAGTATTTACATAAGGAACACATAAATCTCTTCAAGTTGCCAGGTCATACTTCCTCATCAGCACCAACCTCAACTGAACCAGGGTGGAGCTGACCAAATTAACAATAATACTTAGTACTTCCTGCTCCCCACAATGAAAAAAACCATGCATTTTTGCCAGACTTCTCACTGCTAAGAACAGGCATTTGGATCTTGTTTGTACTATCTGGAACATGAACTGGTAGAGATGTACAGAGGACAATTTAGTGAAAAAGTGATTCCCTGCAACACTAAACAAAACCATAGAATTGTGTGATACAGATATGTCTGTAATCCAGCAGACAGCAGGACCAAATGGTTCAGTATCCTACCCGTGACAAAGGCCACATCAGATATCTATCAACATAAATTAGGCTGCGTACATGATAAGCTGCCTCTCTATTCCTGTTACAGCTTCTGTCTCCACAAGTCAGACAAGTTTTATAACTCAAATATTGCCCTTAATAGTCTCAACAGAAAACTCTGTTGGTGCCAAATCAGGAATACGCTGTATATTCTTGATATCTGTGTGTCAAAGCTTCTTCTGAAGCTTGCTGAATTTTGTGTGACAGTAAGCACCACTATACTGTGAAAAAATATTTTAATAATTTCTCCTACTAAATGCTTTGAGCTACAATTTTGCAAGTCAACCTCCTCCCAAGATCATGCACACTAGATTTAACATGTAATTGTTATTTGCATATTTATCTTCAAAACTTAGTCATTTACTTACACTAATTCAAGTGCAATCCCACCGTTTCCTACCACTACTATTCTCTCAGCTTGAGCCAAATTCTTCTGAAAAGCCTGCATGAAGAAACAAAGTCAATTACAACCTAGATCGTGTGTTCCCTCACACTGATCAGTTAACTCCTTTTCAATATTTTCTTGCTCCCTTTGGTCTTTTTATTTTCTCAGACTTCTGATACACATTCACTTATGCTAAGATCTGTTACAGAAGCTAATGCAACCAGTAAAGTTCTGTCACATTAAGGGATGACGTTACTGATACAGCCTCACAAGTCTCAAAATAGAGAATTGTTAAATAATTACATTTAAGCCAATCTGACAGTCTTTAATAGAATCTAAGAGACTTTTTTCTGTCCTAGAGACCATTAGTATTGTGACATCTATTAACCCAGTTTTACTGCAACTTGCATAGCATTCACAGTAATTTGTATAACATTAAAAAGGCAAAGATACAGAAATTTAGGAAAAATTCATGATCAGAAATCAGGAATTTAAAAAATAATTTGTAGCAAATCAAATAAACTATTTGTGCAAAAACCTTTCAGAAAGAAACAAGTCTCCAAATCCCTCTTAGTGGTGAGAGAAATTTAAAAAAAAAAAAAATATATATATATACCCCAGACAGTACTTTTTAGATCATAATATAACCACTTCAAGTATTTTCTTTCAAACAAACCAAGAAACACTACTATCAGACTAACTATTGCCATTACACGAAAATCCGTGTTTCAGCCTCTTTCAGCTTATACCTACCCGTTACCCCTCGTCCTGTCACTACACTCCCTGATAAAGAGTGCCTCCCCATCTCTCCTGTAGGCCCCCTTCAGGTACTGGTAGGCTG
>NW_010137733.1:33942-39932 GCF_000699245.1 Pterocles gutturalis
GGCTGAACAACCCCAACTCTTTCAGCCTGTCCTCACAGGGGAGGTGCTCCAGCCCTCTCACCAATTCTGTGGCTCTCCTCTGGACTCTCTCCAACAGGTCCAGGTCTTTTTTATGTTGGGGGCCCCACAGCTGAACACAGTACTCCAGGTGGGATCTCACAAGAGCAGAGTAGAGGGTGGGAATCACCTCCTTCGACCTGCTGCTAATGCTTCTTTTGATGCAGCCCAGGACACGGTTGGCTTTCTGGGCTGCAAGCTCACACTGCTGGCTCATGTTCAGCTTCTCATCCACGAATACACCCAAGTCCTTCTCCTCAGAGCTGCTCTCTATTCATTCTCCACCCAGCCTGTATTTGTGCTTGGGGTTGCCTCGACCCATGTGCAGGACCTTGCACTTGGCCTTGTTAAATTTCACGAGGTTTGCATGGGCCCACCTCTCAAGCTTGTCAAGGTCCCTCTGGATGGCATCCCTTCCCTCCAGCATGTCAACCACACCACACAGCTTGGTGTCATCAGCAAACTTGCTGAGGGTGCACTCAATCCCACTGTCCATGTCTCCAACAAATACCATCTTATGTTTCTCCATTTCACTCCGCAATCATTTTTAGTATTTTACATCAGAAGCAGGAGTATATTATACACTTATAAGTCCAAAATACATTTACCTGTGCACTGTCAGTATCCCGGATTCCTAATACATATGGGTTTCCTTCAAAAATTAATTTTGGTTTTGCTCCAGCACAGAGGCAAAGTTTTTCATATATATATTCTTTCCCATCTTCAGTGAAAATTTTCTGGTCAAAATTAAGAGAAAAGAAAAAACAAGTGAAGACATCTAAGAGAATATCAGCATTTTTTTCCTTAATGTCACAGTATTTTGCAGATATTAAAAGCTGCAACTGGCTTCTTAAAGAGCAAGCCTTCATACTCTCACTGTGTGTCATTTATTCCAATTACACTCACTACAGACTTACAAGCCTAAGTATATGACATTTTATGACCGATAAAACAAAAAGTGTACACAGTGAACTCAAACAATGATGAGATATAAAGATTACCACTTGGTGGCACTCTGTACTCACTATCTGTGTTAAAATAATGGGTTTTCCACGTGACAAATGTCATCCCCCCCACCCCAGTAATAGATGCAGACCTATACACTACTATACATTAGCAATTAAGAATCTCATTCAAAACATTTCAGCAATGGTAGACCTGTGTTAACTTAACTAGGCACAGGCTAGAATACGGTTTACAAAGACTGCAAATTCTGTTATTTACTAAAGAAAAAAGGTAGGCACTGAACAGGCTACATCATTCTGCATCAAGCAATACTTAAATTTTTACATTTTATGACCTCATTTGTTGTTTTACAAACTAGGAGCTAAACAGTTTACAGCAGTTTTGCACAAAGAAGACTTTTTAAAGGTTTTTGGCAAAAGATCCTCCAAATCTATATATATTAAATATTTGTGTTCACAGAGGCATACCTAAACCAAAACACCATTATAGTAATGATACCAGAATACAATTAGATTCAGAACATTAGCAGAATCTAACTGAAATCATATCTCTGTGACTTAAAAGAGATATATCAGGCTGTGACAGCCTTCCACTACATAGAGATGGGAAGCACTCTTTATCAGGGAGGGTAGTGATAGGACAATGGGTAACAGTTTTAAGCTGAAAGAGGGTAGATTTAGATTAGATATTAGGGAGAAATTTTTTCACTGTGAGGGTGGTGAGACACTGGAACACGTTGCCCGAGGAAGTTGTGGGTACCCCATCCCTGTAGGGCTTGGATGAAGCTTTGAACAACCTGGTCTAGTGGAAGGTGTCCCTGCCCATGGCAGGGGGGTTTGAACTAGATGATTTTAAGGTCCCTTCCAACCCAAACCATTCTGTGATTCTATGAAAAAGAGCAAAACCAGTTTGGGATCTCTATATGAATTTCTAATAAATGCTAAAGTGAAAAATAACATGTTGAGTTGACACAGACATTAATAAGGATCTGTATGTGCTATACATTGCTCATACTTGCAACGTATTTTCCACTAAAAAGAAAGAAAGAAGAAAAGGTGTAAATGCTGTTTCTTTCTTTTTTTTTTTTTTTTTTTTTTTTTTTTTTTTTGATAATATTTTGGTCTCCGTAGCAACAAGTGGTAATTCAGGAATCAGAGAAACCTCCAATCAGGGGTTACAGAAATTTTCAGACAACTATACTGATACACATTATTGGTTTCATTGACTGCTTTCCCTGCTATTCCAATCAGGTGTTCAGAGCACTACCTCTAAGGTGTCAAAGATTGAAATCCAGAAGATATGGTTTCTTAATTAACAAGTAATGTTTGATTTACAATTTTGTTCCCTGTATATATTTCTCCTTGAGCAAAAGTGTAAGTGATAAGTGAAATTAAAGTTAGGAATTCTTTTCTTGTAATTTTGAAAATTTAACACTTGAATAACCAAAATGTTCTTGAACAGAATTTCACTCCCAAAACATTCACCTGTTTCTTAGATTTTTTTTTTCTTTTATAAATAATTTGAAAAACCACATAAAAGTCAAGGAGAAAACATTGGCTTACATTTTCATCACTTTTCAATCGTTTTACTCCAGATTGTATAACTTTAATACTGGGATATCGTTCTTCTAATAAAGAACTTGGTTGCTCTTCAACATCAAACTCCTCGAGTGTTTTGGAGACCTGTAAGAAGAAGACAGGTATTTCAAAATATCCATCATATATCCATATCTTTTTCTAAAGCTTGTAACAAAATGTGTTATGTTCATTCCAGTAAAGAAGTCACAACATAAAGCCCATATTGTCTCAAACCATGTTATCATGTAACTGATAAAAGTTCCTTTTTATATAAAGAACCTTTTCATGCTTATTCCTGGTAGAGAGTCAAAGTACTACAGAGAATTTTAATTCTAAAGCTAGAGATGAAGCAAAAACAGAGAACCCTGATGGCTGCCCTAACTGCTATAATGTTTTATTCTATAAATAGACTACATTATTAGACCTGGTTAACACTGCTTTTTAAGTTACCTGATGCAGTGTTAAGACCCTGTTTCTCTGTTTGTTATAACTTTGATAAAATAACTCAATTATGTTCTCCCATGCAAGCATCTTCCTCTCCTTGGCATTTTGGGAAAGAAAAAAAAATGGTCAAAATAGCTTAAAGAATTATGGAAACACTTTTGTCTGGAATAATATTTTTATTCTATTTTAAAACAAAAATCTGGTGACATTTTCTTCAAAAACCTAATGATTCAAAAACCTCTTGTTGCAGGTAGTTGGCCTTTGTGTCAGGGAAAGTGCTTATTGCTGTTTAGCTTGTAAGCAGGACATATAGGACAAGTGTTTAAGCAAAACAGATTCAAGACCACCTCAAAGCACTTACTCAGCATCTCATCCATAGTCACTATTTGACATTTCAGAGACTGGTGTCTTCTTTATGAAGAGGGAAAAAAAACTTAACACTCTGCTTAACCCAGAACAGAAAACAAAACAAAACAAAAAAACCAACAACAACAACAAAAAACCCCAAACAAAACGAACAAAATAAACAAACCACAGGAGGCAAACCAGAATTTGGAAAATGTTCAAGTTATGTTGATTTGGGGTTTCTTCCAGAACCGAGCAGTTGCATGGGAACCGCCAGGCCTTCTACTTTATATTAAACGAGTCTAGAACACAGCTTAGGAACCAGAAGCCACGCCACACTTGCACTTTAGAGAGAAATTAATATGCTCATGTCCAAAACTTAGAGATGCTGCCTTCAAATACTGTTCAGCTATTCCCTTATTCTTCAGATGCTGAAACTTCTGCCAATGTGAACTACGGACTTTGTATCTCTGCAATGTGTGTCTTTCCTGGATACTCACAAGCCTACTCGTCAGCACTCTCAAACTCAAAACATATTCTTTAGTTGGGTGTTACTCCACCAGTTTCACATAGAGCTCTCAGTCTCTCAGCTATGTTCTGAGCATCCCATTAGCCCCAGACAAAAATTTGTGAAAAGGGAGAGATGCTGATCGCCAATTACAGCCACTAAATGCAAAGAATGTGCTGTTCAAATCTCTCAGTGCTTTGTTTTCCCCCTGTAGTGATCTAAATCAGGCATTCATAGACCAGGAAGTATTATGTTAAAACTGGGCTGTCAGATAAACCACAGAGCGGTCTTTCTTCATGTGTCATGACATACGCCTCACCTGTTAGACACCGTGTTTCAGAAAATGAGTCATGAATATAAATGCCAGGTGGAAGCCCAGCGCTAGGTGTCTTAACTTTCCCTCAGAGGTAAAACCTCACTTCTTACTGGCTGGCAGCTTTGCATCCTGAGTTCTGTGCAATTCAGTCTCCAACTCTTTCCATGCCCTATGGTAGAGTTTAAAGTTCCCTCAGAGTGGGAAAATGAAGAGTGCTTTTCAAGATCTGCATACGTCTGCAAAACTAGCTTAATGAACCTGCTAGCCAGAAATCTGAACTTATGCATGGATTTTATTTTCTTTTTCAAACCAGCAGGGAAGAGGTCATTGAACCACCAGCTGCTGAAGATACAGATAAAGCTGAAGGCAATTTCACAGAAGGCTATCCCTTTTTTTGGTTACTTGTCAGAAGTCTATTTCTGCCTAAAATTCACACACACTACTGTGTATAAGAAACACTAGCAAGACCAAGTTTCTTAAGTAATTTATTCCAAATATACCACTTCAGTGCTTAAAATGGAGCATACCCATTAACAAGACAGTGAAATAAAGCTTCAGTAACTTAGGAAATACTTCAGGCATGTAAGTACCCAGCTTAACCTTTGCTCAAATATTGTGAATATACTCACCAATTACTAATGATTATGAATCACTATATATATACATATATATATAAAAAAATCTCATCAGTCTTACTAACATTTACTAGTGCAGTCACATTAATGTGAAAACAAGTTCAAAATAATAAGCATTTTCAGGATCAGGTTCTTAATATTCTGTACATATACAAACTAGTGAAGAGGCCTCACCATAAGAAAAATTAAGTCTTACCTGTTTGAAATTCGTAATAGCTTTTATAACTGGAGAAGCTGTTATTAAAAAAATGTCTTCTGATGGGAATTCCATGGCCAGCTTGTAAAGAAACAGACATCATTATGAGTTAATAGAGTCATCAAAAGATTTTGACTTTAAGACAATAAAATTACTGGTGAAAAGTAATACGTGTTACTACATTACTTTAGTCTTGCAGAATCCTATTGGGTAAACACTACTTCAAGATTATGGAATGACAACGACTGAAATTAACAGAATTTGGAGACTCAAGATTCTAATTCATTCACACACAAATGTATCTTCAAGAACTGCATCCATGGTACAAATGACTACTTAAAAGACTATTCTTACAGTGTTCTAAAAGCCAACTGTAGGAACACACTACGATCACGTGATTTGTGGAGATACCCCCTTGCTGGACGTACTTTTTTTATTGCATAGCAATGACTAATGGCAATAATAACTAGATGTAAACTGTAGCCCAAAATTTTAAGACTGACATCATGTACTTTGCATCACTTACATATGCCCAAATGCTTACACCTGCCTCTTTAAGATTTAATGGCTGTTTGCAACTTTCATTCAGTCTTTTAAGGTTATTTAATTTCTTTAACTTTTAAAATACAAAAATCAGAAATCTGCCAGACATCATAATATACCCATGCATATGAAAATGTGTAAGTCATCACAATAAAGAAATAAATCATAGAATCATAGAATAGTTAAGGCTGAAAAGGATCTTAAAGATCATCTAGTTTCAACCCCCCTGCTGCGGGCAGCGTTGCCAACCACTAGAGCAGCTGCCAGGGCCCCATCCAGCCTGGCCTTGAACACCTCCAGGAATGGGGCATCCACAGCTTCTCTGGGCAACCTGTTCCAGTGCCTCACCACCCTGTGAGTGAAACATTTCCACATAATATTCAACCTAAATCTCCCCTCTCTT
>NW_010137734.1:0-8685 GCF_000699245.1 Pterocles gutturalis
CTTCTTGTCTCTTCCAAATAAACTGGTTGATTAAACTTGGCAACTGGAACACTGAATATTTTTAAGATTGAACTTGTAATTGTAATCAGTACATACTGTGGCTACACTTCACAGCATGAATGAGACCACGAGACACGTGTGAGCAGAGCTGTTGCTACCTGTTTCTGACTAAACATCTCACTGAAACTCTGAAACAGTTCAACCAATGATGCACATGGGTAAAACAGCTTCTTCTCCAAGATGCATGTATTCTGCAGTGACACCAAGAGAAAAAGAAACAAGGCTGCAGTGTTTTCAAGAAAGTTACCAGCTAAGATTCTAGTATAACTCTATCATCATTTCATAAATGGTATAGGTATCATATTTGCAGAGCCAGACTCTGGGGAGCATCGCTCCCCTCAAAAATCAAGCAAGCCAAACTCTGGACCAAACAAGGTTTGAAATGTATTATTCCATCTTCTTTAGAAGGAGCCATAAGCCCACAGAGATTGCTAAAATCTCTCCCTAAGGAACAAAATGAGACAAAAGATTGCTGGATTATCACCACCTGCAAACTTGAGGATGCCACATAAGTGAAAGCTATGAAATCTGTCAAAGTACTGGACAATCTTTATTATCTTTTTCTCTCACAACAGGTATTACTATCCTAAAGCCTCTTCTACAGTATGCATGTTGGGGGAAAAAAAAAATTTAAAACCCACCACACCAACTGTTTTTCTGTATCAAAAAACTAACATTAATACAGGTCTTTTACTGTTGAGTTTTTAAGAAATTGGTATACACTGAGACCTCATTTCCTGGATGTTACTTAAAACCTACAATGAAATTGCTTTTCTGCTCAAAGCTTAACTTTGAGAATAAAATAAAAAAATACACTCTTAATTAAGTAGAAACACTATGGCCAAAATTAGTATTTTGGTGCATTATTACAAATAATTCTGCATATATTTAAACTTGAAGAAGCTTACAGTAAAGTTAGTTCTACCAGTCACTCACAATACTACTTTATTACAAAATAGCAGTAACTCTTCTCGAATACCCTTGAAACATGACAACAAACACATTATCCCTTTCTGCTCCTCTACATTCTGTCAGTGACTGAATTGACTGGCAAGTTGCCTATCATGTCCTAAGCAGCAGCAACAAGGCTTACCTTCCTTGACAGTAATGGACAGCACAGATGCACTGCTTAAGCCCTGTCGGTCTTTCACAGTCAGCTTGAAGTGATAGGTACCAACCTGAAGACCAGTCACAGTTGCTACAGCTGTGTTGCCATTTTCCATCTGTACAGAGCTTGGCCCACTGAAACAAAACATCAGAAAAAATAATCCCGCACAGCCAGCCAAATTGTTCTTTCAGCAGCATCACTCATGCCTGTTATCATAGATATGACAGTTACATGAGCTAATATCGGGTCCTTTTATTAAGGACCAATTAGTTTTGCACATAAACATACAATTACAAACTTTGTAAAACAGTTTCAATCATCATTCAGGAGTGCTTTAGTCACCTACTATTGAAAGCTCCAGCTAAACAGAGTGTCCATCTACTTTACTATTCAACAAACAAGTGACTGAGAAACCCTAGTTCTAAACACTGATGGGAAAACTTTGTGCATCACAGGAGGGTACCCAAGCCTGTTACTTGCTTTTTAATAGGAGACATGGAAGTTCCTGTTATATTCTCTTAACTTTATAACAGTAAGCCTCAGAATGACACATTGCAAAACATAGGTGGAGGTTGCCTAAGCTTTCCAAGTTGAACTTAAAATTCTGGTCTCTTATTACCACCTGAGCAGGATGATCCTCAAAGCAGTTCTCCAACAGTGCATCACCCAACACAATTGTGCAAGAGGCTGTGGCACCCAATCACTTTCACTTTGTTCTCTATTTTACTGGAGATTAGTAAAATTTCTAGATACCTGATATTTTCCCAGTGATAGAAGACAATGCCTTGGTCATCTTGGCTTTTGCTTCCATCCAGCGTAGTACTTTCTACTGGGAAGGTCAATTCCTTGTCAGGGCCAGTGACTGCTACTGGAGGACTGTTGTTTTCTGTAAAATTAGTATTTAATATATAACATTTGCTAGGTGGTCACTGGCAAGGATTGCCAGTCAGAGGAAAGACTTTACACAGAAAACTATATTACAAATTTGATATATTAGCTCAAAGGTACAAAACACAAGTATAATGTTTACAAATCAGCAGAAAATACCAGGTGGGAGAGACCAGATCTGCAACAAGCCCAATCCCACAACAAGTGCTTCCCTTTCTCAGTCGTATCTGAAGGCACAGTAACACTCCAGAAATTTTGCAGCACGCTCAATGGATTGTATGAAATGTTTTATAACAAGAGCAGTAGGGTATACTCCTGGCTCCATCACTGCTTCCCTTTCAAAACCACCCACGCAAATACGGTTCTTGACCCTCAAAGAAGATACTGACCCAGGTTTTCTGCTGCTCAAGGTCAGCACAATGCCACTAAATTAATGTCAGCTTAGAGCCTTTGAGGATTTAGTGCAGAAACATATAACCTAATATTCTGTTTTCAACCTCTGCTTTTGCTGCATGGTAAAAATGGCAATGCTACCATTTTAATGGGTATTTATTTACCCTTAGACCTGACTTCAGCAACAGCATCTTTCTAGTTTCACACTATAATGGGTCTAAAAGGCATCACCACATGCTGTACTTCCAGTTCATGTTCTTGATTTCTGCAGTAAATGCCCACCATGATGTTTTCCCAGAAGGGGTCATCTACAAAAAGATGTGTAACACACAACAACAGGAAGATAAAATGTTGCCGCATGGTGGAATGCGAGACCTTCAGATAGGCAGAAAAGGCTACTTTGGATTTAACGCACAAACACATTATAAAAAAAATTATCTCATGAGGCCTGGACCATTTGGGACCATTCATCACTCAGCTCCCAAATCTAAACAAATATGTGGAAGATGCAGCTTTTGAAAATTCCTTGCTTGACGCTTTTCCCTAGAAAGTGCAATGCAATTCTAGTAAGAATTCAAATCACACGAGGAGGAGGAGGAGAACTGCAAAACAATAAGAAAACTGAACAGCTTTTCAAAACAAACTTTGTGGGATATTGAACTCAGAGCTACATTTTAGCTTTTAGAAGCCCACTCAAACACATCTCTGTGCAGGTTGCCCTACATAATCAGGCTGGTGCGAGCCCTCAGGATCACCACCTGGACTTCTGTGATTGTACCCTTGTTTTTAGTGTTTGCTTGGACAGAAAATGGAGGTGGAAGAGTCTGTGAGGCAGGGATACCGGACATTCAGATTTCCATCTCAGTGGTGCAATGCAGGCGCAGTGCTAAGGCATCAGGCAGGGCACCCCTGAGCAACCCACACGTGCCTGCGGCTGACTTACCAGGCTCTACGACCAGGGTGACCTCAGCTGTGGAGTGCTGCCTCGCAGAGTCTGTGACAGTCAGCTGAAATGTATAATCTCCTTCCTGCATTGCAGATAACTGGAGGTATGGTGTCCGCACTCCCTACACAGCATTTATAAAGAGACAGAGCGTGAGAAAGCAGAAATGCCCATGGATTATGAAAAGGTCTTGAGCAAATGTGAAGAAAAAGTAAAATTTATTTTAATTCATAATAAATACAGAGTTTGAGCAAGCAATTTGAGCACCTTGTAGACAAAGAGGAGATTTAATTTGATGCACAGACAAATGTATGTATTCACTATTGCAACTGTCCCTACCAACCCAGAGAAATATAGAATCTATAGAAAACAAACCTTAATTTTTTTATGTTGGTGTAATTGCTACATTATTTCTGAACAACAATAATTGTGAAACACGTGGGACATCAACTTTCTCAATTAGGAAATTAAACAGTGATTGAAATTACTACAGTTTATTCCATTTCCTTAGAGATATTTTAAAAACAAACATAATGGCACTCTTTAGTGTAATATTTATAAAAACTGGGAAATGCAAAACCGAGCTTGACTTGATCCAAGTCAGATAGGTTTTTAGAAAAAAAATAGGTTAAACAAGACAACTCTGTGGTGAGCATACTCTTCCAGAAATATTAGTTGATATTTACATAAGGTTATAAAATGACTGGGCTCAGCTATAGGTCCTTTTGCTAATGAACATTTGGGGTATCTCTCATACAAGGAATAACAAATCATGATGCAATTAGGTGCTTTGTGTTTTTTTTTTTTTTTAAATATTATATTGAGAACTAAGGGACTTGATTAACTAACCAGCAGAGGTACTTGTCATATTTCACTCTAACCATGGATACTACATAACGCACCTGAGACCAGCATCCTCAGCTTTAAGGATATGAAAAAGACTAGTAAAAAAAGAAAAGAAACTGTAAAATGTTCTTCCATCTCCACACTAAACACCCAATGATTCCATTAGATATCTCATGCAGTCTTTCAGGAAGGTTGCTTTAAGACTGACCAGCTCTTAAAAGCTACAAGTTCAGCTTGAATGGATGCTTTTGGAAAGCGTTTGTCTTGGTAAATGAACAGAAATATGCCATTATGCTGTAAGCCCTTCCATAGTTTCGTAATTGCCCCTACAGTAGACGCTTGCATCAGTACTACTCCTTTCCTAAACAGATAGGAAGGTCTAAAGCATTTGCAACACAGCAGAAATCATGTCTCTCATAAAAAATGGCTTCTGAGGTTCGGCTGGCTTCATTACATTAATTACCTCAACTGCCTACAAAGCTGCAAGAATCTCCAACTTACTGAGCACAAGTCCACTGAAAATTTTTATTAATTTTTCTCAGATTAAAAAAAATGCAGCCATGAAAATGAAATAATAAATTCAGTCAAGCCTTCACAGGAAACCCATGTTTTAGCGAGCATAAAAAAACCCTCCCACAGAGCACGGCTCCATGACACCACCAAAAGTCTTATCTTTCACTCAGAAAATTAAGTTTCAGTTTGAGTCCCACTTTCTCCAGGAGAAAGTGTTACAAGAAAACCCTGACTACTCCCACATTCTCCCAAAAACAATTTTCAGTATGTCTAGCCTCCCAGAAAATGGAAACCTGTGCAGCAGGCTCTACGGTCCAAGGACAGACATTGCGAACTCCAAGTCTTTCCAAACCACCAGGCAACAAACAATAGCAGGAATCAGAAATGGCCACAAGGAATTAAAAAAAAAAAAAAAAAAAAAAAAAAGACGAGGAATTAACAGTAGTATCTAAAATCAGAGCTAAATACATTAGACGGGAACAAAAAACCTTCCATAAACCAAACAATCAAACAAAAAAAGTAACAGCACTCTAGACACTTCAGTGCTTATTTAGATACGTTTGCTCATTTTAGAGGCAAATACAAGAGAGCTTTCCAACCTTATGCAAGGAGAAACAGCCATACCTGCATTGTTACAACCTTGCCTTTGCTTTTGGGACTGAGCGACCACTCATAGCTGACAATTTCATGGTCATCGCTGCTCTGGTTTCCATTCAGCGTGACGGAGTTCTGGGGCAAGGTGACTGCCTGGTTAGGTCCTGCGTTGGCAATAGGTGGGTAATCCACTGGTTTGTTGACCGTCAGAGATGCAATGGTGGAGTTGGCTGCTCCATCAGAATCAATCACTGTGAGTCTACAAAAGGAAAAACAATACTGGAAATCTGTTAAGACTGAGCTTCTGTCAAGCCCTCAGTCAAAAGGTTTACTTTTTCTGGCACCTGAAGAGAGCAAACACACCACCTAAAACAGAGCCACTGATTAGACTATACAAACTTCTGCTTCAGAAACACGTAGATTAAGGTAGTAAAGAAATTCAGAAGATTGTTTTCAAGCACAGCTTTAAAAAAAAATAGCCTAGCTATTCTGGATCCCAGATGAACCCTGCAGTGAATGGCACCTCCATCAAACAGATATCACTGCAAATTCTTTACAAAATTTATTCAGTAAAAAAATAGGGATTTAATTCATCCAGCACAGTGGAACAGTCCCTATTAACATCTACATCCAAAACTACCCTGGATGTTCAGAAGCCCTGCTTATAGCACAGTAGTGTTTCCTAACCTCTTGATTTCTTTGAGGCATACTATTATTGATTTTATTGGAGCTTAATATCAGCTCCGATTTTTTTAAGATCTCAAGTCACAAAAACTAAAAAAAGTACGGGTTTAAAAAAATACTACTGCCTCTCAGAAACACAACAACAAATCATCTTAACATGAGACTGCCGCAGTTATCTGAAAGTGATGACAGACAGACTGCCCTCTACAGTGTGGTAACCAACTGCATCTCTAACCCACCTCTGCTGTGAAAACTGCACGCAGCTGAACTCATGGAAGGGAACCACTCTCGAATCCTTCTCTGAATGGGAACAAAACTAGTACTCATTAATTCTGTCATTAGGGAACACATACTTTTGCAGTGGGAGCACATCCATGCCTATCAGGAGCACTGGATTTTGCTGACCAGCCGATTTCCTGTAAGCTTGAACACAACGCTCTATCGTTCAAGCACCTCAGCCTCCCCCAAAGGGGCACAGCTATAGCAAGTGATTTCTTAATCCCTAGGATTTGGAACACTCTTAGAGCATTGCTTGTAAGTGAGCTCTGCCCTTTTTAATACAGAAAAAAACCTCTACGCTCATTTCTGCCACTGTACAATATGAAACAATTCCAGTAAAGAACACAGAATGAAAGTTGAAGCCGTGCAATTTTTCTTGAAGCTTATGCAAAGCACCACGTTTAATGTATATCTGTGCTGGCTTCGACATTCTGCTGATGCTACACTGATACATAATATATTGACTGGTAGGCTGTTACCCACTGGCAGCCAAATAACCCAGGCTGGGTCAGTGGCAAGTCTGCCTCTGTTCAGACTAGACTTTAAGTTAAAAAGTTCGGAAAATAAATTTTAATTAAAGCACCCAGAACCAGAAACATTGCTTCCATTGTCTGGACAAAATCCAGCTTCAGCAATGCATAAATGGAGGAAAACAGTAGCAAGGCAACGGTTTTTATGAAGAACAGAATGACTCATTAAAATCATCACACAACAGTGCCTTGTGAGGATCAGTCTCCTAACATTGTTCTGTCTGCCACCACCCTTCAGGGGATGACTCTCACAGCCTGACTGCAGAGTCTCATCTCAGGACATCTATCAACTTCTAAGCTGGGGAAAAAAATAAATGTCTGTCACAGTTACTACTGCAAGGAGTGTGAGGTTATTTCATTTCCGATGCCTTGTTTTGCATGACTTTGTGCTGTACAGTATCACTACGCTGGTATCACGAAATCACAGCATGCACTTTTTAATAAAACTGCTGCCTGTGTCTCTACACTGTGCAAAACGGAACGTAACAGCACGCAGAAGAAAAATTTTTTGTTTGAGGAGGTACATGTGAGCACAAAGAAACAATATTTAGCTGACATCACAGAAATAGTTAAAATCCCAAAGGAAACCATCCGTGCAAGTACCTGAAAGTGTAGTTTCCGGGAACAAGGTTAGACAAGTGTAAGACAGGTGTGTCAGCAGATGCCTTCTGCTCTCGCAAAGGACCTTTAATTTCCTCCCAGTGGTAACTCACTATCTTCATATCATCCATACTTTCTACATTCATTAAAGAAAAACACATCAGTTTTTATAGCCATTGCTGGAATTAATATTAAAGTCTTTCATGCACTGATCCCTAACTGATTTTTTACAAATACATATTCAAGCATATTCAAACAGGGTTCAGGTACAATAGCTGTTAAACTGCAGATTCCAAGTTACATTTGGTATGTTTTATATAAACAAACAACAAAAAATTCTTCACACACACAAATAAAAATCAGTCTCAGACTCTGTACATTCCAACTTGTCTGCTCTCAGTAATTATGAAAGTAATTATGACACCTCATCCTACTCTACAGGACAGCTCTCAACCATGGCCCTGTCTGCACTGGCACAGAGGCTGCCTGGTCAGGACAAAAGAAGCTGAAAGAGTAGCTGCTGTTTGAATGCAGCAGCCTCCGACACACTGCACCTCAATCCCCAAGTGGAAGGCTGAATTTTATAACTTTTTAATTTATTAAAAAAATTTATAACTGAACTCAAATCCCCCAGAGAAGTCATGATTCAGGGAACTTCTGAGTAGAGTGAGAAGGAGTTTCACTTGTAATTGACAACGAATAATGCTGTAACTGTACATTAAAAATACAGGACAAGCACAGGATGGGCCAGTACATACGACTGCCATCAATGAAGGTAGAGGTTGTAGGCAAAGAAACTTCTTGTACATTGGGTGAAGCGACGGCAACAGGCGGCTGGTTAACTCTGACTGCTGTGAGAAAGAGAGGGGGTGAGGAGAAAAAAAAGGTAGTGAAAGCCCAGGCAAAACTAATCTGTTAATTCTACAGATCAACAGTCATCAGTGATTTTTATCTAGGACTGACAGCTTGGCAGCATTTGCTGTCCTTTTGGGCCAAGGGAGAGTAAAGGCTAGTGACAAGCAGTGTGCTGATGCAGTGCTCTTGTGCTGCAGCCACTTCCAACTGGTATAACTTAGAACAGACCTGTGCACTGTAACCTGCAGCTACAGCTGGTTCAGCACCTCATTGCTGTTCCCAGCTGTACTGCAGAAGCAGACCATAAAGGGTGGCACTATGCTATCTCAGGCCTTGAATCATAGAATCGTTAAGGTTGGAAACGACCTCAAGGATCATTAAGTCCAACCGTC
>NW_010137735.1:0-8520 GCF_000699245.1 Pterocles gutturalis
TGGGGAAGAGTGTAATTTGAACTTTGCCAACAAATTTACCTGTGGTGTCTTTCTGCGGAACAATAATAGGTGGTATCAAGGATGAGGAATCTGTCTGTAGTATATCAGCTTTCAGCAGCTCCGATAGTTTACCAGACTCATGGCAAAGCTCCAGCAGGTCCTAATTTGACTTTTCTTCCTGTCTGTCTTGGATTTTTTTTCTGGTTCAGTTCAAGCACTCTTAGGGGAAATGGGGGAAAAAATTTAAAGTCTGAGGACCAACCATTGTCCTGTTGTCACCTAACTGCCTCCTTCTCCCCAGTCAAATTCCACTGGACTGTGCCAGCCCTCGCTCTGGTGGCCAGTGATCTTGTGAGTTCATAACCTGTACAGAAAGATCACATACATGATTAGGTTTTCTTTCCAGGCAGTGAATTGTATACAGTTAAGATGCTGCTTGAAACTCTAATGGAGCAACGCATGGGAGTTTTTCATGTGCGCTGGCAAAATTTGTTGTTGCTACAGACTTTGTTGGATGTCTCTGCCTTGAATGATCTCTTCAAGTGGATTTTGTCAGTATCAGGGCTTTCACTTTACTTACTCATGGGCACAATTCCATAATTTTAACTTTTTTTTACACCAGGCCCGAGCTGTTACAAGTCATGAATTAGTATTTTTTCTGCAAAAGCAGCTAATTTCAAACACCTTCTAGGATACAGTAATCAATTATACATGCAGTCATCAGATAATTGTAAAAAGACAAGGCATTTAAAAGTAGAGGATTATATCTAGAGCAAAAGGATTTTGCGATTAGGAGAGATGCTCTAGTGGGCCCTTGTACTTCTCTTCCTTACTTAAGTCTTCTGATGGTACCTGGTCTGACTGAGCTGCTCCAGATAGCTTAGTGCTGTGCCTGCATCTTAAAATTTCTCTGAAGCAGTGGTTTCCCAAGGAAAGTTCCCCACTTCTTATAGAGGCACTTGAAAAATCTGGAGGTTATTAGGAATTATAAAAAAATCTAGGAAAAAAATAGGAAAAAAGAAATCTAGGCAGACAATTCCAAGGAGACTAGAGACCTGACATTCCTAGGAAGAAATTGATGGCTTAATATAGAGAGAAGAGGGGGAGCGGAAATAACCAGGAGTAGTGGACAGAACCACTACTTTTTCTATTAAAGCAGCCGTTTGCAATGCATTTCCTTTTCTTAGCAGTTATGAACACAATTTTTTAAGACGTGTTTTCAAACTGTTATCAAATTTCTGACAACAATCTAAAATTACTATGTCCAAAATCAGGAAACTTCACAGACAACAATTCTTTCCAAATATTGCACTGAGTCATCTTTACTTTTCCATTGACAAATTCGATGTTATTAATAGGTGTTAATCACAACTTCATCAGTAAGCAGAGTGCCTTCTATTGTGTGGATGCTGATTACAGGTAATTTTGCAGTTGTTATAATGTGTTAGCTGCTTCAGCAATGTAGAAGATATAATGACAGCTTTACTTTCTGAATTTTTATTTAGTCACAAATCTCTTTCTCCCTACAAACATTCAGTTCAGGTGAAAGCAAGTCATGATGCTCTGCTATTAATGTGAAAGAGGAGAAGCATGGAGTGTTTTACCAGGGAATAGGATGATGTAGTCTGGGTTCACCAGACCAAAAGTCAGTCTTGAGGACAGAAATTAGCGGTTTGCAAAGGTGGTTTGAAGTCACAGCCCCTGGAAACTGTGATCTTGTTGTCTTTTTAATGTTAACTGTATGAAATAAACCCACAAGGTACCTAAAAGGAGAAAGAAGGCCCCTGCAATAACTAGTATTTTATCCCTGCAAAGTAACTAGGAATTGAAATATAGAGGAAGACAAAGAAAACAAGGGAAACAAACAAACAAAAAAAGTGTGGCTTTCCCTGAATCTGCTTACCAATTTGCAAAATATAGGAAATTTGTCATTTAACAATTTGTGTGGTTAAACCATATGCTTTCCCTATCTATTTAAATATGTTCTCATTGAAACTAGTTGTATTTTAGCTTTGTTCTATGCTAAAACCAAAATACTTTGTCATTTTCTTATTGGTTTGTATTACATTAACTAAAAAGGAATTGAAACATACTCCAATTAATTTACTCTAATCATTTAGCTCTGAAAGGATATTTTGCCTTACCAGTCATATGATTATAGAACACGTTAGTTTTGTATGAGCTCTGCACATGAGCAGGACTTTGAGTAGCAGGGTAAGTCAAGAAACTAGTTGGCTTTTTCAGCACTTCAGAATAAATTATTAAGATAAGCGTGAGGTGCTGAAGGTTGCGCTTATAAATGTCATTACATTCTTGATAAAAGGTGCACAGGTCTTCAATCCGTGTGCCTTAAAGCAGCCTGTGATTCTACTTATGTCTTTTTTTTTACTTCCCTGCTGAAATAAATCTTATTTTTAAGAGATTTTTCATGACATAGCCCCTTATTATAAGAGAAAGATGCAGTGTCTTGCTTCTGTAAATTTAAGTTCTGTTTGAAAGCATTATTGCTTTCCTCAAGTTGCAGAGCAGGTTTAAAGAGAACAATAGTCTCTAAAAATAAACATAATATATAATGGTCTCTCAGGCAATGTCAAATGCAACAGAAAAAGAGTGATGAGAGTTCTCCAACAGGAGTTTTAATGAACCTTTTTTCCTCTCTTGTGTCAGTCCAAGTTTCATTTATTTTTAAAGCAATCGGTCACAGCTTTCTGTTAGAATGATGGCCTCTTGACTGATTTTGTCAAAGTGCAAAACAATAAGGAATAATAATATTCCCAAACTGGAAGCCAGTAATGAACAAAATTTGAAGTCAGCTAAAATGAAGTACTGAATGAATTTATCTGTAAAGCATATGGAATATAAGTTTTCAGACTACAGGACATGAGCCAACCACTAACTGACAAGGATTAGGAAGAAATAATTTTCCCTGTGGGCATGTTATTCCATAATCATCCATCACAGGAACTCTCAAAAAAAAAAAAATCCTCTATAACACCTCTTAAAGTTCATATTTTGTAAATACACTGTGATTATTCCTTGTAAATAAAGTGACAAAGGCAAAGAGTTACCAACAAAAGGCAAAGAGTTACAAACAAAAGCTAACCAGTGTTTATTTTAAAAAAAATGCGTAGTAAAATTGATTAGTAGCAATTTTTGAAGCTACTATTTTTGAAGCTCAACACATGGGCTTCTCTGTGGAAGAGTTACTAGAAGAAGAATGTAAAGAAAATGTATTTTTCTTATGCTCTTTTTTTTCATGCCTCCAAAATCTCAGTAGATAAGTAGGGACACTGAATAGAGTCCTCTAATTATTTCTTTGGAACTTCATGATACAAAAGTCAGCTTATAAACCTTTTTATGGGTTTTAACCAGCTTGGAGCCCTAGGGTAGTGTCTTGACTCTGATAAAGTACTAGAAATGCACCTTTAGAGTTTGTGAGCTTGTGCTTTGACTTGATCGACTTAAGGCTAGGTCTGAAAAGAGGCCTGACAGAAGTGCTGAGCTTTTCAACACTTAACACTTAGGACAGCTGCAAAGTGATCTAGAATCCTGTTTGACCCTGAGGATTCAGTGTTTTGATCATATCCTTACTTGTAACTTGCTTAACTGAGGGATGGGGGGGAATAGGCCTGCAGGGAAGTAGCTGGAAAAAAAAAATGCTGCTCAGAGTGTGGCTCCTTCACTGCATCCTTCTTAAGAAGACAATCTGAGAGGGCATGTAGACAGCTTTCATGGACAGTGACCCTGGAGCCATATTTTAACATCCTTTCTGTAAAGGAGATGCAGTGGTGTTGGTTTTTTTTTTTTTTTTTCCTCAACATTTTTCTCTCAGATGTTAAGATAGTGATGAGAGCATGTGTAGACTCAGGTTCAATTGCTGCATTTGCCTGAAGGGAGCTAAAGGTCAATTTTCATCTCTCTGGAGAAAGAAAGTATCAATTTTTGCAGGCAATTTTAAGACAAGAATGCTCTCCTTGCTCCCTGGTGAAGCTACACCGGGAGAGAATTCAACACTTGTTGGTTACTGTCTAGGAAACAATGTTATTTTGGTGTCTGTTTCTCAAGTGGCTTAACTTTCGGGTATATTCCATATCCATACTGCCTAACTGGCTGAAGAAATTTGGGATACTGGGCAACTTCCACACTGTACTTGGAGTAAGAGGTTTAATGCAACTGGGTTAGCTGAGTAGTAGTCAGGTAAGTGGATTTCTGAACCGAGGAAGCCTGGAGATGATGTCGGCCTATCTAGCATGAGTTCTGGAAATATAGTATCAAACTTTTTAGCTTAGTTTGGCGACAAAAGAAAAATGAGCTTTTTTAGAGGGTTTTGTGAAAGAGTAGGTTTCAACAAAGCCTGTCTTAAAACACCCTCACTGTGTTCTGCTGAGACATCTCATTGTGTCAGTTACTGGCTCCTTCTCTTTCTGCAGTATATTTTGTCAGATTTTTTTTCAGACTAATCCATTAACAAAGTGGGCTTGTCAAATCTGCTCATCATGGTTTAGAAAAGGAATAAATTTAGTAATTGTTAAGTTATTTGAAGATTAACCAGTCTCTGTGATAGTCTAGTATTATCTGCCAGCAGAGTAGCATCATTTGCCAAATTTAGGGTCTTTGTTTCATCTGTGTAATCCCCACTGGTTCTCTAACAGAGGTACATAGCTGTAGCTAAGAAGAATAACTTGAGCTAGAATTAATAAAACCAGAAGTCATATGCAGACAACTTTAATGGCAATTTTTTTTTTTGTCATTAAAGAGTATGTGGGGTTTTCAGTTGATTTAAGGATGTAGCAGTTGAGATGGAAAATTTGCAATGCTGTGTGGTTATTTTTTTTTTCTGGTGACGTGACAACTGGCAGAACTCGTGCTTCTGTGATAAGACTTACTGGGGATAATTAACTTGGGGTTTTGAGGTTTTATAGTGTATGCATCTGTCACTAACGCTGAAGCTTGGAAACTGGAAAAATGTGCTTTATTAGGTTAGAAATATCTTAAGATGTTTACAAGGGACAGGGATGAGCTGTTGTTAGACAAATTTATATGAGTACAGGACTTCTATTTGTTTTATAGACAGACATTTTAAAGGTTAAAAGAAAAGTTATTCCCTAAAGTCAATAGGCACCTGTGTATTCAAAGAATCATGAGTGAAGTATCAAGAATCATTAGTAATCAAACACTGGTCTTTATACATCTCCAGTTGTTCTGGGGAAAAAAAAATGAGTAATTCTCCCATCTTCTTATTAATAGACCCACCATGATGCTTCCTGTTTTCTGAGGGTTTTTTTTTGTTTGGTTGTTTTTTGTTGTTTTTTTAAAGGGAGGGAAAATGGCAATAATGCTGAAAGGTGTCTTGCCAAGAGCACAAACCTGTACAGCCAAATCATGCATGGTCATGCAATTAGTTTTTACAGAATGAAAAAGGCAGTTCAAAGAAGTAAGAAGTATCCAGAATAAATTATGACGTTCAGTACATTCAACGGTAAATCAAAGTTCTAAAGAGAGTATAGCAAACACGTAAGTAAAAGTGAGAGATTCAGAGATTCCCCACCAAATCTGAGATTCTTATAACTAAATTTTATCAAATGACAATGCTAAAAGTCTGTTAAAGATAGACACATTTTAAAAATAGGTGTTCAAAAAATGTGGTATGGAAGGAAACTTTCAGCAGGCTATGCAGGTACAATGTCAGTGTTTTCTGTCTGCTTCCACAGAAGCCTCTAGCTGGCAAAATGTCTACTTTGGAGTAGACATGTCTATGTGAAGACTCATGGCCATGGACTTCAATACCGCTGCTCTTGGCGGAACTCTCCTGGGCAATCTCCCATTCCAGTTTTGTATGTGTGTTATTGCAAATATGTGAATACTTAAGACTTCCCATCAGCCTGGTCGGATGTCAAGGGGTTATTGCTGTGATTCACCAGTCAACCAAGAGCAATTAAATTCTGTTTACTCATCCCTCATTTGCTTTCCCCTACTCCCTAAAGCACACTGGATCTCCAGTTCTTATTTACATGCATAGGATTGGTGTTGGAGGAGGAATTTTCCACTGACAACAGATAAAAAAAATTTGCCATGGTTTCCTTCAAGAAATGAGAGAGGGGATAAAATCCTGAATGAATAGCAAATAGCCAGCACAATTTGACTATATGATTAAAATTTTGTGAAGAAGACATTTGAAAAATGTATCTGGGGGATCACTTTTTCACAATGGAGAGTCAAAAAACCCAAATACAGTCACATGCCTTGAAATTTATGTCCAAAATATTTTAAAGGCTTCTATTTGTTCTGCTGCCTTTCAAAGGAGGTCTGATTCATAACTTTTTTTTTTTTGTGAAGGCAGAAGAAACAAACTAAATTTGTAAATGGTTCATTTGCAACGTGCAGTATGATTCAAGAAGTTTGACTGGTTCTTAAACACAAGGTTGTTTCCTTCCTAAGAAGCCTGCAAGCACACTGTCTGGGGAAGAAAAACAACTTGCCAGCAAAATTCTGTGTGTCTCATGTTCATTTTTAGATGAAGAAAAGAGTGGGCAAGGCTCTTTGTAGGGGATGGTGACCACCTGCAGAAATGCAAGGCTCTTGACTGTAGGTAAGGCTGCCTATTCCCCTCAGAGGCAAATTAATCTCTGGGAGGTGCTCTGTGCTTCAGTTGCTGAGCTTAAATGATTAACCTACAGTGTGAACATTTTCAGGAATGGAGTCTCTTGATTCGTATCTTCTACATAACTATTTTGATAGTACTTGAAGGAACAACCTTAAAGTGTCATAATTTCTACAAATACATATGCTGAAATGTAATAAAGTTTTGGACCTAGCATGGAAAGCTAATGTCTCATCAAGGGTACTGTTTAAGTTTACTGTGTTCTGCTCAGCATCCGAATAATGTGCAATAAAGCACCACAGTTGTTTGGAAAATAATGTAAAACAGTGAAATATGAGATTCATCCGGCAAATGGAGGTAAGTGTATTGCAGAGAAGGTGATTTATTTAGGCTTTTTTTAGTGCTTCCAAGTTCTGTTTTCAAGGTGATTTTACATTATTGAATGTTCTCTACCTATTTTTCAAGGACTGCAGGACTCAATATTGTTGTGATGTGGGGTTTTCTGAGATATTTTTTTTTGTTGTTTCATTTGTTTTAATCTGTGTTTTAAACACAAGGGACCAATTTTCCTGTGTGTTGTTTGGGTTTTGTTTTAGTTTTGTTTTTAAGTTGTGTGTTGTCAACTGTGTGCTTTTAAAGTGGGAATAAAATGCTATCAAAACAGAACAGCAGTGTTTCACATGTGCTTTGCACCTGGCTCAGAAGGTATAAATCTTAACACACAGTACACATCATGCTCTTATTCTTCATTCTTGACCAGAATTTTTTATATTTTATGGAAAAAACCAACTTACAATGCTTTTGTTTGTTTGTTGCTGTAGGGAGTTGCCAGACAAATCTTTGTTTTTGTGATGAAATAAACATGACGTGGAAGTACACACAATCTTAACTGATGCTCCATCTTTATGCCGATCTGATATATGGACAGATTGTCTGGTTGCACTGTGTGCTAACAAAACCAGAGCAATCAAAGGTGAATGTTTCTTTCATGGAGATCATAACCCGTGTGTAGACTGAACACCCAGGGATTTTGTCAAATTTGCGAATTTGATAAATTCAGACATTGCTATCTGAACCCAAATAGTTTGCATCAGATTGCAATAGTGTTACTTTTAAATTTTTTTAATCCTCTTGTAAGGATAACGTGGGAGGTTTGTAATGATATTTCCTTCTTCTAGCATCTGACTATCTAGATTTACTAACCCTGCAGCATTGCTCACAGCGTTACCTTTTGGAAGACAGCAGCTGGTATTTTCTTCTCTCCTACAGGCTATGACAGTCTCCTGACAGATGGGGTTATTGTGCCTCTTGCTTTCAGACAGATTTGGCTAGTTCATGAGTTTTCAGCCCTGGTGTCTGTCACTTTTTTTGTGGTGATGATCCATCTACACCCATCTGTGTGGAAGTAAGAGAGTATTCGGGTACTGAAGTGGAAAAGAAATAAAACAGCAAGTTGGATTAAGTGGACTTCAGAAATGAATGTTAAATGAAAAAAAAAAAACAAACCCTACCTGATAACTAAACTTGTCTGATGGAGAAGAGCATGAGGGAAATGAAGTTGTTGGAAGACAATAGAAGGGGAGGAGAGGTGACTGGTAAGAGCAGACAGGATTTTTCAGTCTACCATTGGGTAGATTTTGTCCCTGCCATGCTCTTAGGGAACTTCTTTTGGGGGGTGGGGGGCAGGAGTCTGGGGGAAAAATGCCATCTCTGCATCTACAGCCAAATGTATTCCTTTTTTTTGTTTGTGTTTTTTTAAAAAAGGGTACTATCCCATATGCATCTTTAACATAGAGCTAGACCAAAATCTAATCATAGAAAATCATTGGAAAAGACCTCAAGGGTCATCAAGTCCAACCATCAACCCACACCACCTAAGTCACTATACCTTGCCCCTAAGCACCACATCTACACGTTTC
>NW_010137736.1:0-5654 GCF_000699245.1 Pterocles gutturalis
ACCCCCGTCTGCGAAGAGGCTGAAGGGCCTTCCTTCCTTATCAACCTTCCTTCCTTATCAACAAAATCCAAAACACAGCCTCTTGCTAGCTATTATGAAGAAAGTTAACTCTGTCTGTTTAACCCAGGATAAGGATTATAGTGGTAGATCTTTCCTAAATGAAGGGTTTGGTGTAGTAATAAATACCTGAACTATATTGTCAAAAAATGTACAAGTATAGTGAAATTCATCCATTAGCTCATCCCCCTTGCACATTTTCTGGTATTAAGATCCATGGTTTGTAGGGCAAAGTATGCATAACATCCTAAACTAATCAGTGAGGTTTTCAAAGTGTTTGGTGAACACTGAGGTTGATGTGTGCTGTAAGCACTTGCCAGCAGTAGCTGTCGCTCTGCTGCTTCTCAAAAGAAGTGGGGCCAAGCAGTGTCCCCACTGCGGTGTGGCCTTTGTAACGTCATCATCCCCTTTCAGCTGCTCCTCAGAGCATTCAAGAAGAGATCTGACAAGGTACTGGCTCTGTTATAGGCACCTTTTCATGTTCTGTTTCCCTAAATGTAGAGCTCTGAAATTGTATTTCATAAAATGTGTATAAATAACGTTCAAGATTACAGGTAATATTGTTATCCTTGTAATGCTGTGAAATTCAGGTAGTATTTTAAGAATCAGCCTACCAATGTCCTACTGAAGAGCCAAGTAACTTCGCAGAATGGCCATGTATTGTATTCCAATCTAAAAGAAAAGCAAGGGCACTGCAAGCCAATTATTCCTCCTCCCAAGCTAATGAGTTTCCTCTTTCCTGCTGGTTACAGTGTCTCAGCTTCTGGAGGAGGAAGTGGTTTACTTTCACTAATACATGAAAGAAAGGGGAGGGGTTTTATTTCCCCCACTTCTTCCATCCCATCCTTTTCAGGAAGAACAAAGCTTCTAGTTAAATTCTTCAGTGGGTAGTAACCAAATACCTAGGCTCCAATACCTGTTAAGCAAAATCCAGTGTTTCCTGTGAGTTTTCCCCTTCAATGTGATGAACACCCACCCTAAATGGATTAGAATGGCACATTATGTTGTACATAGGGTCAGTGGAGGCACCTAAATTCAGGAGCCCAGACCCTGCTTTGTCAGTCATCATAGGTGGCTCCTTCAGACTGCCCCAAGTCTTTCTCTCCCAGTCCACTGTGCTCCCTTCTCCTGGCCATGCAGCTGATGCTTTGGCAAGATGATGACTACATATATCACTAAGTTGTGCTAAACTTCTCTCTTTCTCTTTGAAAGTGATGATTTTGGACAGTTAATCATTATCTGTTTGAATTACGTAATGAAGAATCTACAGGCAAAAAGAATAAGAAAATAGCAGTCGATGAGCCAAGATGAGCAGAGATGAGTTATAGTTAAATGTTTACCAAGAATGCCAAGTCCTGTGTCTATTTGATCTCCAATAGGAAGAGATTTCATATTTTCCAAACTTCACTGATGTTCGAGTTCATGCTCTTATGTTCTTGTGTAAGTCCATTCATATTCAACAGAGCTAACAATTCTGCTGAAGAGAAAGGGGTGAAAAAGTATTCACAGTTAGGCTTTATTGATGAAAATACATTTTCCCCTCTTTCATTTAGAAGTTGCTGCAATTTTTTGAACATTACTAGAGAAAATTGTTTATATTTTTAATTAACTGTTGCTTCTTTTTTTTCCTTGATCACATGTTTTGGCACAGTAAATGTATGCTGCTTATAACAGCACTTTGGAAGGTCATTACCTCATTTTCAGTTCTTTTAGCTTAACTTTTTATTATTGGGCATTGAAAAGGGAGATATGAAAAGGGGAAAGTGTTACAAGTAGTAGTCTGTTTTTCTTGATTGGTCTCAGGAGAGGACAACTCAGAGGACACCTTGGCTAGACATGCAGAGCACTGTGGATTACTGTTCCATTTGGCTGAAGACAACATCCTTAAAGAGCAAAAAAGTCTGAATATTCTGTAAAAGCTTCTAATTAGCCAGAATGAGGGGGTTTTTTTCTGTACTTATTTATTGATTCAAATGTAGTACTTTAAATTGTGTTTTTGTTCCATTTTGTATTTTAAATTTAATTTCTTTGCCTCTTTTGGACCTGGCTTTTTAAGTGGGCGATTTTAATTGTTTATGTTTTAATTCATATATTATTATTTTCAGTGCAGACATGACATAGATTCACTGACTAAAAATGTTGTAGATGCAGACCTGACATTGTCTGTTGCTATCCGGTGCTGGTCTAGAACATTAGGTTCAACAAAACTCAAGGCTGGGGAAACATGGATTAAGATATATGCTTGCAGGAGAGTAGTTCTGTTTTGTCTTCCAACCAGAACAGGCAACATGAAAGGAAATGTGTCAGTTATATTCTTCCTGCTATGGCTCAGCTATGAGTGACAAGAAGGACTGTCTGGAGCAGTCACAGTGCTCTGATTGTGATATGGAGGAATCTGGTCTGAATGTGTCTGAGCTATGGTGCTGGACCTCTCTGTGCATTTGTGCATGCTGAATAAGTCAGGAGGTCATGTTTCAGCACTGTTTTGGGGGGGATTGCATCTGTAGTGCCATATAACATTTCTGTCATATGCTTGCCTCCAGTAAAGTGCTAGGAGGCCATGATCTGTGTTTTTAAGGGTGGGTGTTTAAATGTATAACAATAGGACTGATGGAACAGTGAAATTTAGCTCGTCTGCTTTCTGTGGAATAAGGAGTTTCGAATGGAGCTAGTTTCTGTTGAGCATTCTGAAAGACGAATGCATATTGTGAACCAAATTCCTTTTCTTCCAAAAAAACTAACATGCAGGAAGAAAGAAGACTCAAGGAACATGTTTTGGTTTCTTCATCCTCAGGTTGCCTCACTCTTGAACTAAGCAAGAAGAACCGTGAGGTAACTCTGGCCCTAATATCTTTGAGGGACCGTACACAAGGGTTACTTGCCAAAGTTCTACTCCATCCTTCCCCCTCATCTGCTGGTGAAAAATAGAGAGATGGAGCTAAGTGCCATTGACTCTGTAATTATTGAAAATACTTTTCTGTTGAAGAAATTTGCAGTTGACTTTCTGAGCCCTGAATATACATCTTCAGGCAGCATAAAGGAAATAGAACTGGAGCTCACAAGCTCAGAGCTCATAAAGGACAGAGAGCTGGTGCCCTGTTTTGTAAACTGTCCTCACGGGCAGTAACTCAGTAATAACCTTAAAAAAAATAGTTGCGGTAATTTAGAAAATCACCATCATTGCCCTTGGTAAATTCTACAGGAATAGAAGCCAGTTGCTTTTGAACCTTGTAGTTGATTGAGAATGTCCTTAGATATTTAATATTTCTCCTATATTTTCATATCTCAAGCTACCCTATAGACTTTCAGATCTAGGCAGAAATTATATATTCTACATGTACTCTGGAGTCATGTGCATGCTGGTGTTGCAGAGAGTGTGCTTTATTAGTGGACTGTTTGACTAATTGCTACTGCGTAAGTAGCTGGCAAGCCTAGTGGGAAGCTGCCTCTCTTAGCTATCAATGGATAAGTGAATTACTTAGGAGGGTGTATGCATCTCCTAAATTTAATATTCTGCAGGGTCTTGAAGAAACGTTATATCTTGGACCTTTTTTTGCTGTGTTCAGTATGACAGAAGGCATAAAGCCATAAAATAATTTAGGTTAAAAAGGACCTCTAGAGACACCTGGTGCACTCTCCCGGTCAAAGTGTGACCAAATACAAAGTTAAATTGCCATGAAAAAAAAAAATAGGATGGGCATAATTTTTGCCTTTCTTAGTCATTGGAAACCTTCTCTTACTGCCATGACCTGTTTAAAAAGAGTGATCAACTAGATAGTGCCATTTGCACAAAGAACTAGTGCTGAAAGCTCAAGTTTTGACCCACAAAACAGTGGAGTTTGTGATTAATTTTTAAAATACAGAAAACTACATTGAATATAGTTTTCAAAGAAAGAGTACGAGCTCAGCTTCCTGGTAGAGCAATATTGTTCCCTTCATTAGATGGAAGTAGCTTTACCATACATGTTCAAATAAAAACTTTTCAATAGCCAAGAATGTATCCTGTCCCTTCACAAAAAAAAAAAAAAAAAAAAAAAGAAGTATTCTGGAACTATGAGTGTAGGTTCAAATGCTTTTGTGGTTTGGTTCAAATGCAGGAAATCCTCCTGCTGCCAGGAAGAGGTAAAAACTGAGTTTGGCTCTTCTTCATATTGCACTCTATGAAGTATTAAACCCTGCAGTGACATAACCGGCCCAAAAAGGGCCAGGAAAAATCTTAAAATCCAAATAAAACATGTATCTGGTACAAATAGGGTAACAAGGTAGTTGAAATCAAAGTTTTCTGCAGTATTTAACAGACAAATTAGACATTTGTGTCTGGATGTGTGAACTAGGAACAAGTAGTTTCTACTGTAGCACTTTATTTTCTTTCCCCATCTTATTAGTATAATATGTAAGTCAAATTCAAATGTCATTGGACAATGCTGAATAAAAAATTGCAGAATGAGAGCTTAAAATGATATGAAAAGAGAGTGAATGAATTAGTGTTTCTCACAGAATGAATTAGTGTTTCATGGACCTGTGTCTATTATTACATTTATTATAATTGTGGAACATTATTTGGTAGTCTAATGAAACCAAATTAAATGGCTACCAGGGAGTGAACGTGCATAAGAATACATTGATGTTATTGAGAGCACATTAGACCTCCTGAGTCCTAAAGAATTTAATCTGGAATTCCATTAGGTGTAAACAAAAAAAAAAAAAAAGAAAGAATAAAAAAAATTTGTTAAATTGTATGATTTGATTATGAAAAAATGGTAGTTCTGTTTCTTGAGAAAATACGGATTGTTTTCTAGAAAATATGTGTTCTTATCAACTGTAATATATATATACTGAGATTGTCCCTTTTTCTGTCCCTGTATAATTTGTCTTATTCTCAAAATATGTCATCTCAAAAATTGACTTAGTCACTTTTGAATCAAATAGCATGTATAAATTATCACCTACAACTTCACTCACTGCCAGAGTACACAGCAGATGAAATCTTCAATATTTGCTTATCATTTAACTTGAGAAACAGGACTAACAGGACTTATTTCTGAGAAGTTTTGGTGGTTTGTTATTTCTACTTAGTAACTAAACTTAGTGGTGTATAAAAGCGCTTCCTGTTCAGGTCAGACAGGTATCGTCCCTACGCACGTTGTAAGCTTAGCAGCCCTATGGGCCTTTTCCCTGTTTCTGCTGTTTTCTTTCAGCAGCACAATACAATGTAAAATTAACAATTGCTGTTTAAAATAAGTGGGGAAAATAGGCATGATATCAAAAAAGCATGTGTAAAACTGTGGAATATCCTGCTATGCGTAGTGGAGGTAGCAAAACTTACACCACTTTAACACCGATGCCAAAGCCAGGGTGGGTGGCTCGGAGCCAGGCTGTTCCTTCAGCGGGCACTCGTGCTCCCTGCTTGTCACCCACTGCCCAGCCCCTGCTGGCTGCCCCCTTCGCCTGGCCTGGCACGCCCTTTTGGCACTGGGACAGCTTTGCAGAAGACAGCGATGGCTCCAAAGTCATGGCAGCATTAAGGCAGTAGGGCAAGGGGGCAGCTGGGTGAGTCTGGAAGGTGGTGGGGTGCTGTGAGACCACAGCAGCATTCC
>NW_010137736.1:5685-21794 GCF_000699245.1 Pterocles gutturalis
GAGCCCTGAACATCAGCTGGGCTTTGCTTCACTTCACCACCCGCTGTCTCGGCTAACCTGGTGTGAAGCGGTAGTGGTGCTGCTGTCTGAGGGGAGCCTTAGGTGGTCAGGTATCAGAAGTCCTTTCTATTTTTTCATTTGTTTTTCAGTCTGACCCTGCTCAGCCTTGAGCATACTTGGCACTCACTGGCTCCTTCCATGAGAGCTGGGGACACTTAACACTTTGATTATTATGTTCTTTTGTCATGAGGCAGAAGAAAGAAAATGGCAATAGTGACATATTTAAACTATTTGGATCTGAATTAGGACTGTCAGGCTGAGTTTTCGTTGATTGTGTCACTAACATCCTGGAATGCCATGCTGCGTAGTGTAACTGTTCTTAAATAGTAACCCAGGCATTGCAATACAACAGGTCATGAAAATGTAATTAATCTGCAATGGCAGTGGAAGTGTAACTGTAGTTACTGCTCAGATTAGCCTTAAATTGTTGTATCTTATCACAAGGAAATGTCTTTAAATTTAGTAATATGTTAATAAGTAGAAGAACTTTCAAACAACATGGACAACCTGAGATGACATGGAGCAATATTAATCCTCTGGTTTGTTTGTTCACAATTTTCTTTAAGTAGTTTCTATTCTCTTTTTTCCACTGCAATCTGATGTTGTTTCCTCAGTTAGAATTAAGGAGCATTTATCAAGGGACTATTTGTCTGGGTATCTCTTTTACAATATTACTACTAGCTTCCTCATTTCTTTGGCAGGCTTATCTACCAGAGTTATGAAGGCAAGAAAACATGTGCAAAGTCTTCATTGTTCTGAAAAGGTCCTTACTAATTAATAATTCTGGTACCCATTATTTTTTCTTGTCCTGATCTGAAATTTGAGCTACTTCTTTTTCTGTACTCCCCAACAGATGAGAAAACTTTACTTTTTTCACGCTAATGGGAATTTTCCATTTAAATTTTCCATTACCATTTTCACATTCCTGGAGTAAGAGCAACTCTGCTATGACATACAGTGAAGTGAAGGAGGAAGACAGTGTGATAAGGAAATCTTATGACTGTAGATAATTCTGTGGCAACTGGGATAGACATACATACATTTATCTTCTGTTTCTTGGGGACTTTGTTGTGTTCTGTTTCTTATAGCAATGGCTCAGCTACATCAGAAGATCTTTTCTGGAAACTGGATGCTCTGCAGATGTTTGTTTTTGATCTTCACTGGCCAGAACCAGAATTTGCCCACCATTTAGAGCAGAGACTTAAACTCATGGCCGCTGACATGATAGAAGCCTGCGTTAAAAGGTACAGTTGAAATGATCAATTGAAAATTGGGAGAGGTTTGAAAATTAAGATAGGAACAGCCATACTGGCTCGCAGAGGTACATCTGTACCAGAACCCTGTCATAGGAATCAGGGCAACTGTAAAGAGATAATGACTTGTGGGTATTTCCCAGCCTCTGGCAATCAGCAATTTGGCAACATCAAGGAAATACCAAGGATGATTTCTACATATGTTGTGAATAGATGCTTGGAAGTAAATAAGCCAGATCTCTTTTCTATTCCATATTTGTGACAAATATTAATAAATCTCATAATTTGGCTAGAATAAATTCTTCTTATTTTTGTACATTTCCCTTCTCCATTACTATATTATTCTTCATGATCAGTTAATAATAGTATTTAATTTGTCATTATATTAGACTACTGTCTCTAAAAAAATATTACAAACTAAAGAGTATACAGCATTTCTGCATTTGTACAGTAAGCAAAAGAAGGCTATCTGTAAGTCATACAACTGAAACTGTTATATTGCTAAGCTTCTAGAAATTATAGAAATCATAGTGTTGCTTTTTTCTTGAGCTGTATCTTATAATTATGGATATATTCTTTTAAATTAAGCATAGGTGGTCTAAAAAGATCTCTGCCATAGCTTTCAGTACAAATCACTGAGTTTAGAAGAAATATCTGTATGTCTAGAAGATTTACAGAGATCTCCTATTAGGTGCTTCAGAAACCATGATGCCCCATACAGAGAAGGCTTAGTCTGGACACATAAAAATACTGATTTTTAAAAAAATAAATAGAAGAAAGGGGAGAAAGTAAAGAAAGGCTGTAGACAATTTAATAGTGTCAAACAAAACATATACAACATTGATAAGTGAGGCTAAAGAAGCAGAGAACCTTTAACATCCCACTAAGGTTAAATCTGATAACATAGTTTTTATTATTTTCTGGTAAACATAGTAGGAACAAGGAGAACCTCAGGCTTAGTATATGGGCCTGTTACTAGAGCTAGATTGATGAAACCATGGCAAAAAGGCAGAAGTATTTCACAAATATTTGTTTGTTTTTGGAAGGGGATTGATATAGTAAATGGAATAAAAGTTTAAGCTCCATAGTAAAGGAAGATATGAAATGAGATCTATTAAAACTGAAGTCATGTAAGCTTACATCCATCTGTTCTAAAGAATTTGGCGTAGAAGCTCAGTCAACTACAAATATCAAACAAATCTTAGAAAAATGGTGAAATCTCAAAGGACTGTAAGACTATCAGTGTAATCTTAGTCTTAAAAGCCATGAAAGGAGTAGCATTGAGATGCAGTAATATATTTATTATATTAACTTCAAGCCTGGAAAAAAATGAAAAAAAATCTTTACACTGAGACTCTTATCAACAGGACTAAAATACAAAGATGTATATAACTAGTACCAGTTAAAATATTTTACTGAAAAATTAATCTTTTCAAATTAATCTTATGTCTTCTTTTAAAGATTATTACAGATTAACGTGGGAAAGGCAATTGTGCTAATATAAATACTTGGATTTCTCCTAGGCAATAAATGTAATGCCACATGTTGTCATTATCTAAAATTTTGCACCATACAGATTTGACTGTGTGGATTTTAATGGCACATACAAAATAGGTTAAAAATGGCTCACTGCCAGGATCACAACCAGAAGCTGAGAGCAGAATTATTAACACAGAAGCATTAAAAAATGAAGTCCTTATGGATCAGGTTTGAGAAGATTCTGGTGGCAATAAATGAAGGTTTAATTAATATTACAGAACTACCCTAGTGTCAATACATAAAATGTATTAATATTTTAGAGTTAATGCATAACATAGTGGTGTTAATATACTAAGTATGTTTTAGTGCAGTCAAAGATACCATACATCAGGTAGACAAAGAAAGTAAATTAGATCCATAGGATGCATTGTATTAAACAGTAGCAACTCAGAAAAGAATGATGGAACTATTCTATTATAACTCTTATTGTGATACTAATATGATCTCTAAGACTTTTTAAAATGGAAATAGGATGCTTCTGGTCCCATCTTCTTAAACTATTATGTCAGTTTCTGGTACTCACCTTTAAAAATAAGGGTGGAAATAAAACACTTTTATAAATTCTGAACTACTATTTATTTCAGTGATGTTGTTCCTTATTTACACTGGTGTGAGAAGAAAATGGGTTTTTTGTATTACATATCTCCTGATATATCTTACTTTTCAATATAAATATTTGCTTAATAATAAACTTTTCTTCAATAAATTTATCTTTTCTATTAAAACCAGAAGAGGATTTTCTCTAATTATATTTCTTGCAAGCAATTATTTGGTGTGATAAACTGAAATTTAACACAGAAGAGCTGGAAAATGTGGAGTATTTTCGTTGTTTTAAGTTGTTCTTGTCATACAAGGAAGCATATTGTTATCTAGTAGGCAAGACAACAATACTTTTATTATTCAACTGAATTAGCTGAAGCAGTGCAGAACCTTGAGATTACCATCCATGCAATTGTTTAGTGAGTAGGTGGATATTCTGCACTTACAGAATTTTATTTCTAAGATGTTCTCACGTGCATATACATTGTTAACCCGATGTGTTCAGTAAGGTATAATTATACATTTGTTCACTGCTTGCTCAGAGTTATCAGAGAGACTCATGTTATGAATTGTGTTTTAATAAACAGAACAAGAATTGCATTTGAACTCAAGCTGCAAAAGACAAACAAATCAACGGACTTGCGTATCCCTTCTTCTCTGTGTACAATGTTTAATGTCTTAGTTGATGCCAAAAAACAGACAGCTAAACTCTGCATACTGGATGGGGGGCAAGAGGTAAGTGGAATTTTGTGTGTTTAATTCCTGTGTTCAGTTAATCTGAAACATCTCACACTTCAGACAGCCCTTAGTAGATTAATTCCAAACTAGTTGAAATGTGTCACGTAGCTCTGTACAAGAGCATGCATAGACTGCTCCCTTAGAGGTATCATGCCATACACAATCCCTCATCTTCCACCAGAGAAGACACAGAGTGCTTCTGTAATTTCTTTGCTTTGACCTGTGAGTCTGTTGAAGATTCAGAGGATTTCTTGACTCACAGCCCTCTAGGAATTTCTCTTGGGTTGCAACAGCGAAACAGCCCACTTCAGGACTCTTGTAACAGTAAAATAAAGCCAAAACATTGTCCTTTGCAGCAAGGTTTTAAGTGAGAAAGGTTTGTTTTTAAATGGCTCATGTACCCAGCATTAATGCCTGTGTACATGCTGAAAATAGAGGAAAGAAGTAGTCAGGTAATTTAATGGGATTTTTTTATTTGGTCTGCAAGGAGAGGGGCCATTTTGGCAGTAGTCTGTTGCCAGGACTGTAGATACTCCACAGCTGAGCACCGATGTGCTTTTGAAGGATATGTAAACTTCACTGACTACTGTCCATTCTGAGTTGTCAGTCTCAGCAGGTATAATCTGTGAAGTGAAAAGGGCATACTACGTAGACTGGTGAGACCACCAGCATAAAATTAAAACTGTTCTTGCTGTGCTAATGCATTAGCAGTGTAATTTTGTTTCATGCAGTTTCAGTCAGAATTTGGCAACAAAAGGTATGTCTGCTTTAGGCAGTTTCACATTTACATTATTTGGTCATATGGTTTCTATTGATTTTTTCATTTCTGTACTGTGCTCTTTGTTTAATTGACTCATCTTTTTAATTTAGCATATTCAATGTAATTGTCTTTTTTTTTCCCCAATCCAATGAGACATTCATCATTTTCCTGTTCTACCCTGTCATCTTTATTTTTCCTTTTGGTTTTCCATGACATGAACCAGTTTGGTAGTCAGTGGGTAAGTGTCTTTTCATTGTTTTTCTTTGATTATTAACAGCCACTTTTTATTTTAAATTGTAAAGTTGCTTTTCATGTTAATTTATTAGCCTAGCCCTCAGAATTCTTTTACAGCCTGACCTTGCTGCAGACTGATCATCAGCTTCTCAGTTCTTTTTTCCTTGTTCATCCTCTAAGTTGGTTCCAGATGAATTCTCCTCTCTTCTGCTTTTCAGACGCAGTGTCCTGTCTTACCAGGTCACAAAGGTTTGGACTCTTTCACCTCTCAGTGAGGCAAAAGTGCAACAAACAATCTGTTTCAGGCTCATCAGAAGTACACCACAGCTAGCACAGCTGATGCTGCCGTTTCATCTTTACTTAGTGTCCAAGCAGTAACCTGCAAACACACATGTGCACACCCTTCTTTGGGGCCAGGCAATGCGAGTACCTCCACAAAGACCTGCAGTTAGATGGTACAGCCTCATTCTCCACAGTTGTGCCATTCCTCTTGCCTGCTCCGGACAGTGCCTCCTGGACTGTCAGCCAGTCCCCTCAGAGCCAAAGTTCGGCATTTGCAGTTACATTTTGGAGTGCAGACCTCACCCAATTTTCTTCTGTTACCTTCCCATTCTCTAGATTTTTAAGCTCCATCATACACTCTTCACAACACCAAAACAGAAATACAGTTCTTGTTCCCTGTTAAGTCGGGCCATGGCCCCAAATGATTCTAAGGCTTCTTTTCAGTGCAGGAGTTTGACAATTTATCATACCTGTGATGAAATACATACTTCTTTCAAAGTCCCCAAATTAATCTTCATCCTAATTCATCTAATAAACCAAAGGGATCTCAAATTCTTCACATATCAGAAATTATCAGATAATGTGGAAACTTCCTCCTTTCTTTGAGTTCTTGTCTATGGGTTTCTCCATTTCTGAGGCTTTTTTGGAAGATTAAGAAACAATGGGCTTTTCAGTTGCTTGTAGCTGATATCATGGTTGTTTGAAATGGTTCTGGATTTGTTGGGTGAGATACTTCTGGAATCTTCCCATCTGTCAAAGCAGGCAGGAGATCATCTCAACATAAACAGTTGCATCTCTGGCTCCTCTGTAGCAGCTCTGGCATTTCCAATTACTTAGCCACTTGGTCTTGAAAACTTTTTCGTATTACCTTTCTTTCCCTCATCCTCCATCTTCATTTTAGTCTCAAACATGGTCTTTTCTGCCAGCCAAGAAAAGCATTCCATAAGGCCTGAGTTAACGTGTTTTTTTTTTAAGTCCTGTTCATTCACCTAAAACTTAACACTGAATATCCATCTGACAATTTCTAAAACTTATTCTGCAAGTTGTAATGTCTCCTTGAATACAGTGTGTCCTTTTCATTCCTGAGACAGAGCTATGAGCAGTTGTATACCTTGTTCAAGTAGAGTCAGATGTGGAAGTTTTCACCCTGTGTTGTCAGATAGGAGGGAATTCTTACTTACCCTGTAAGTAGGGCATTCTGGTCATGGTTAATAATAATAGCACCTTGAGTTTAAACTTTAAATTTGATTGAATCCCCAAGTTTTCCTACGTTACTTCATGCACTGCTCACCATTCTCCAAAATATTTTCCAGTTAAGTCCACTTTCATGAAGAGTTGCTAAGTCTGCCATTAAGGAGGGCTCCCCTCCTTGCCTTCTGGATATCATCTTAAAACCTAAGAGAAGCACAGCATAATTTGGCTACAGGCACAATCATTACATTGTGTTTCAAGAGAGCTCAGCTGCCAATTTGGTAGTAAAAGTGCAGAGACAATTTAAGATGTATGTAATATTATAATGTTATATGTTGGCAGTAGCAGTTTCCATTCAGATGATCATGTGCAATTTATTTTCACAGCCATCCAACCTTAAAACAAACAAATGAAAGCTAGCTTGAAAATCTTTTAACCAAAACCAAAATATCTAGTTAAAAAAGCCACCTTCAATATTGGGTCATGGTGAGGTAGAATAGAAAAGAAAATTGACTGTATTGTAGAATTGAGCAAATTACAGTTCTCAGCTCATCACCACATGATTTAGGAACAAAGTCCTCTGTTCCCCAAAACCACAAGTGTCAAAAGGCAATGAAAAACTTTGTCTCCTTCCAGATGCTAGTAGGAGCAGAGAGCCACATTTGGAAAAACAGCCGGATTGTCCTTAAAAGACGGTCCTGTTTGGTTACATACCATGACACACTTTGCCACTAAGCATAGTTTTCTTCCATGTACCTTCTACAGCTGCAGCTGTATTTCATATTTTACTAGGAGTTACTCTAGGGCAGCTGGAAAGGTAGGGCCGCATTCTTCATTACCTCCTTCAGGGGCTTTGGAATGATGCTGAAAGAGTTCACAATGTGTATTCAAATAAATTAGCTGTGGGAGCTGACTTGTCTAGATTCAGACTCCATGTGGACTGTGGTCACATCAGCCATTAGAGGAATGTAAAGGCACAACTGTCCATAAATGTGTTTGGAAAAGGGGTGAGGATTTGTCTGCTCCCACCAAGCAAGCTTGGCAGAAGTAGAAAAGCTGGAGTCCTACCAGTGCTGATTTCAGTATCGTGCATACAACCTTGTCAGTTCATACGATCTTATCCTTAACTCTACGATATTTGCCATCTTCTTAAAGCCTGTCTTCTGGAGTCAAATAATCTTCCATGAGGATCTGAAGTTTTGTTTTGTCAGGGGTGGCTGTTTTAGTGGAAGTTGGCATTGGGGAGGAGTGGGTTAAAAAAATTATGATCTCATGGTTTGCAAAATAAATCTTGAAAAAAATTCAGGTTAAAAAATTCAAAAATTATTTCTAAATAAATGTCATAATTTTGTAAGCTTGTGTGTCACACAGTGAAGTTACTGATTATATTCAATTCCTACAAAATTACATTTGCCTTGTGATGAAAAAAAAAAAAATACCCAGAAAAGAAAAAAAGCAAAAATGTAGGAACAGATATTAGAATATACATAGATCCATTAATTTAATGTGCTGTGGAGGTAAAGTTGCAGACTCTTTATGGGAGGGACAACTGTGATTTTTCATGGATCATAGGAATATGTATAGTTTTGACATGCATCTATGGGAGAATAATTATTGTTTCCAGAGAGTAAGAAGCCATTGCCTTCTGAAGACTGTAAACAACAGATGTCACAGACAGTTTGGGGTGATTTTAGTCCTTAGCAGATCAAGAGAATATTGTATTGGTCAAGAGATTAATATGGTTCGAATAAAATAAATCTGAAATGTGGAAAGTTCTTTGGTGTATTTCTAAGATGCTTTTTCACTGTTCCAAGGTGTTTGCTGTTGTTTGCCTGAGATGTGTATTCACATTTTTCAAGTGTTTTTAAACTTTAAAAGAAACTAAAACCAAAAATTAACTTGCTTGGTGTTGATACCTGTAAGCAGATACATATGTGTGGGCAAACACATCTCATAGTTTTATTCTCCCTTAATTTAAACGCAGATTCGGTAGGTATGCTGTTTAGAAAATCATTCCTAAAAATATTAAGCAGATCAGATTTAATGTTTTGGTTTGTATGGCAAATCTGAGATGGATTAAAAATAGCCTTTAAAAACCTAAAACTCTGAAAACTCTTCAGCTGGCAGCTGCTAAGTTAGGCTAATGTTTATACTGACCTCAGTACTTTTACTCTGAACATTATGCTGTTAGCTGTTCCAAGTAGCCTTGAACTATGAAGATAGGGTTAGTCTTTACAAGTCACATTTTCTGTGAAGTGGCTATTGGGGACAATCTTTGCTGTCAGATAAATGTTTCTAAAGGAAGAATTACTGTTTAAATTGATGTGCCTCCTTGACAGAATGGGATCCCTAGTTCCTGTTAATTTCAGGAGGGAACTCTGGAGTATTATCTAAAAAGTCTTTCAGTTTTGTTTTAAAAGCATTTACTTAAAGACACCTTTATGAAAAAGCAAAAGGAAAAGGCTACGGAGAATGAAGTCTGGTTTATTATGCCTTTTATGGTGTATTAATTTGTTACCATCTATTCTGCTTTGTTGATGAAATTTTAATTTTGCCCTTGCTTGAGCATATTGTAAGATTTGTATAAACTGCAGCTCACTGTGCTAACAGAAAGGCTCTTTTAGGATGAACAATTGGAGCTCATTTTATTTCTAGAGGACATTTAAAATAACTTATGAATGAGAGTTGTCAGACATGAAATGCTGTATTAATTAAATCTTATTCTAGTCTTTTTGCTTCTCCAGCTAAACCAATCCTTTAGAAAAAAAATACATGGCCACCTTAATTATATAGGAGAAGACAAAAAGTATCCTTCACATTCCTTCGCCTGAATAAGAATAAGAACTCAATTCATCTAAATAATAACCCCATTAGCTACTTAACTCAACAGTGTACATGGGAAAATTTTCAACACAGAATGTAAGAAAGTGTTGATTGGGTGGATCGTTTTCAAGGGTTTGTTCTTCTGGTGTTCAAAATGATAATTTTAAGTAAATCTGATCTGGCAGGGTTATCAGCTTTGTACCATTTATGACTTATGACAAAAGTGTGTGTTCATATGCATGCTAATACTTCTTTATCTTTTGAAATGCAGCAACAATACCATTCAAAAATAGATGACTTGATTGAAGAAACTGTTAAAGAAATTATTTCACTCCTTGTTTCAAAGGTAAAACTATTTAGATTTTAATTTATAATGAAGCAGAAAATATATCTCTAATTATTGAACTTCTGAAATGTCTTTAAATAACACATAGTTTTTCTATACATGCTAACACTGGGGGGGGACAACAACATGATTTGTAAACAGTAGTCATGCAAATCACATTGAATTTACAAAATTAAATTTTATAACCCATTAGGTAAACAATTTCTGTGCAACCTGATAATCAGATAAGTTTCTCTTCTGTATTTCTGTTGTAGATAAGAACTGCCAGCAGCTAGTAGAACTGGTAGGACTTGATTATGTCAATATTGTCTTAAGTAATAGCAGGTTTTATTTTTTGGTTAATTTTTCACATGAAAACTTCCTTCCTAACAGTAATAGTTAAATTTTGTATTTAAAGATGGACAATATCCAGTGTTGGTATAACTTTTTAATGACATTTTGTTCCACAAATCATTTAATTTAAAAATATGTTGTAAGTTGTTATTTCTTGAAATTGACTTTGTAGCATTTTAAGTTTAAAAATAAAATATGTTTTGTCATGATATAGGGACTTGGAGAATAAGTGAGGAAGACTTAAACAATGTCTTGTGTTACTATAGGACTTCTATTCCAGTAAAAGTATTAAGTGCTTGATATAAAAGAAAAGCTTTCAGTCTCTAATAGTTTGAAGGACACAGCAAATAATGACAGGAAGGAAAGATTTCATAAGAAGTTTTATTATCTGTGCATTGCAAACTACCCAGAAAGATCTGATTTTCAAAGTAGGAGAAATAGGCCATACATTTATGCTTTGTGAGTTAGTGACAAAAAAAAAAAAAAAAAAAAAAGACTCTGGTCATATTTTCATCATGCCTTTGTTTTCACTTGTCACAGCTTGCTAGCAGGGGGTGGAGGGAGCAGGAATCTCCTTTCGGATTGACACCCACTATGCTTAGACAGGAGTTGAAGAGAAAGGCTTTTTAGAAACATTGTAGAAGTTGAAGCAAAACGTTACTGATAAATGTGTAGAAACCACGAATTTTTTCACTAAAGTGAAGTTTTGATGTAAACATAACTACAAATGGTTCAACTTGACAGTTTCAAGTTTTACATGTCATGTGTCATCTCTCCAAACTAACCTGTCAGTTCACGTTTTCAGTGTTATCGAAGAGGAAAAGGAAGAAAGGGGTATTTAATCAGAGCAAATCATGCTATTAAAAGTTAAACCTTTTGAATAAATTTTTTAATATCTGAGATTATAGAAGAAGGAAGAAAATACTTATGTTCCTTCTGGATGTGTGTACAAGAAATTCTAGAGAGAACTGCTGTCAATACAGAGGGATTTGCATTATTAGTTATCACATATGCTATTATCAGAGGTTGAAATCTCAGAACAGGAAGCAAATATTCTGTGTCACTGGTGATCATTAGAAGCTTAACCAGTCTCTCCTCACTTGAGATGTGAAATGCCAATGACATCCTGATTGCTTCTGTTTCAAGGCAGAAAGCCTCTGAGGGTACAGAGGAAGGCTGATGTTTCACTCCTGGTTTTGGCCAGGAAAAATGCACAACACATGTGTTCGTCTTTGTCATCCAATATATTTTCATTATTTTTTAGTCTTTGCCTCTGTTATTTCTTTTGTGTTCTGGTGGAGTAAGTGTTTCAGACTTTTTCAGTTGCAAGTCATCTATGAAAATGAAAAGAGTACTTTCACTTCAGTGAGACTACTTGGTAAAGCCTATATGGTGCATTTTGTATGCAAGATTTACTAAGCTAAAGCATTTAACAAATCGCAGGAATAGCACAAAACAGTGAAACAAAGCACAGTGTGTCTCAGGGTAACCAATTCAGAGAAATGCTCTTAGAGCTTCACGTGTCTGTACACTGAGATCTCAAAAACAAGTTTCCAGCTTCATAACTAAGCCTTTTGTTTAAATGGACATCCTTGACACTGCAAAGTTTCACTCTCTGTTCTTTTTGTGTCCCACTTGTACTGGAACCCTTTGTTGGCACTGTGGATACCATATTGTCAGGACAGCCCCTTCCATAGCTGATCTTTGCACAATAAGATTGAACACCCTTCTGCAGAAAGAATCCTTGCCAGTCAGATAAAATGAATTAAAGTATGAATGGCAGCTTCTCACAGGCATGCAACAGCAAAGCAGAAGGCTGGTATTTGGTCTAATAAAGGGACTGTAATTATACTGTGCATGGGGTGCAGAAACAACTGCCACTCTCTCTCGTGATGTAGTTTTATTCTTTGATTGGCACCTACTTACTGATATCTTAATTAATCACTGTAAATATGACAGGTTAGATTGATAAATGACAAATGTAGGTTTGCACTTGCTCCTGCTCCTTGAACTGTTAAGAGCAGGGCTTATTGTAAAGTGATGATCTCAGTTCCTCTGGAGGTGACACTGTTGTGACACTGTTACAGTGCCCATTAACAGCATGCCAGATGGAATTTTGTTCTGTCCTCACACTCATAAAATGATACTTGTGGTTGTGGGAATGACTGTGTTGGAAGCAAGGGATGACTTTTAAAACAATCTTTATATAAACTGGAAAGCAATTCATATGTGTAAAATAAATGTGCATGAATACAACTGCTGACAGATATGTTATATACCATGAATGACTTGAGCAACACAACATCACAGAGGGACTTGAGAAAGAGATTTGTTTGCCTTAAGGCTAATTCGAGGGAGTTTAAACATTAAAGCTATAATTAATGCAATTAATGAGACTTTTTTTGGTCAGAAATAAATGTTGTCAAAAACGCCTTTTAATGCCACTTGCTGAGGAGTCACTCTGCTCTGAGAATCGCAGGTGAAAGTATGGGGGAGATGAACCACACCATACCAGAGATTTGGGACCTAATATGTTCTTGCCCCTTCTTGGCCACATAGCAGCACTTTGACAGCGCATGCCATTGCTGAAGATGAGCTGACAGAAAAAACTAGTGCTGTTACGCTGTTGGGTGAAGTCAAGGCTAGGTTTCTATTCAATAACAAAGACAAGAGGAACATGATACCAAGATAATCGGCTTTAACAGTTGTACTCCACCGTCTTTGAAGCTGTGATCTTAAAAACCATAGTCCCAGAAAATAACGTGTGCTTTGTACTCAAAATACATGCTGGGCACACACACTCCTGTATTTAACCACGCATTCTAGAGGCAGCAAAGTGGTATTGGGTAGCAGGCCCACATTGGGAGAACTTTTGGGTTGGGTTTCTATTTCTGCAATGGCTCAACAGTGATTTCTGTCAGTTTGATTGATAGGTGAAGCTGAGAAAAGGATGTTGCCCTTGATTTCAGTACTTTGTGAGATGGAGAAAGTGATCAAATTTACAGTTTGCATTACCCTGCTGAAAAATCTGAGGAAGAAAAGCTCACATTTTCATTCAAAATATTTACTTTTCATGTTATGTATTTAGATTTTTCTCTGTGCTTTTCCTCCAGGTTGTTTCAGTGTTAGAAGGTGTGCTGTCTAAATTGTCAAGATATGATGAAGGCACTTTCTTCTCATCATTAGTTTCATTCACTGTAAGTATTTTGATTCACAATGGTTCTGTTCTTCTTTCTGTAACAAATTCCGAAATTGTGCACAATCCGTAGTAATAAGCACTGACCATGTGTTGTTTTTAATTTTTTAAAGGTGAAAGCAGCTGCAAAATATGTTGATGTTCCTGTAAGTACAACCCTTTAATTTATTTTTTTTAGTATTCATAATAATTTGAAAAAAAGGGGGTTTTGTTAGCTCACATTTTTTATTGTTGACATTTTGCTTTCCTACAGAGATTCATTATAGCTTTACACAGAGTATTTAAACAGCCACTACAACCCTCAGAGGGCATTTCATTTCCCTCAAGCAACAAATAACTCTCAAAGCAAAGCTTAGAAAGGTTATTCTCAATGCACTTTTTCAGTTGTGGAAGAGTGAGGATTATAACTTAGATACTCGTTTGTGGGGGTCTTTCCATCATTTGGATAAATTGTTCAAATGTGCAGGGTAAGCAACAAGTTAAAGCGTCATACTTGAATATCAATTACTTATCGATTTCTTACTTCAGGACCCAGTCTTGCTTACTTAATCCCTTACTTGCTAAATCTCTATTTGATTTACCATTGCTTATGCAATGTTTGTGTGGTATAAATAAAAACTAAAGAGGATACCCATTGGAGCTCTTTTACACTTAAAAGAAAAATTAAACTTCTAGAATATTTTTATTACAGTATCATTGTAATAAAATTTTATTTAATGTTTCTTTTAAAATTTTCTTTAAAAAAGCAAGGAAGAAGTTATCAGCTCTTGTCATAGTCACTGGCAATAAATATCTTTTGTTCTCTCACAAGTCTGTGTTCTCATCCCTTTTTAATGTGATTCTAAGAATCTTCTTTGCCAAGCATAGCAAAGAAATGACTAAAATTATTATGTTAATGACCTTACAAGAAATAAAATTACAAATATAGAAGCATGACAGACATGCTAAACTGTATGGTTCTAGAAACCATACAGATAACAAATTGTAACATTTTTGTTTGGATGATGTTTTCAGAATCTACTTCTTATTTAGTTACATGTGGACTTTTTCTTTTCCTTGAATTGTATAAATGCTCTTGTGTTTTATAAAAAAGAAAAAAAGAAGGCCCAATCTTATATTTGAAGGGATGACCTCATATCAAATCCTGTTAATTTAGAATACCTCTTGTTAATATATTGTGCTGTGCAGCTGCCCCAAAAGGTCCTTGGTGAGGCACTTAAGACTCAAAAACCTAAAGAAAAAATTAATGAGCAAACTGGAAATTCATTGACTTCTGTTAGCTAACATGACAAACTCTCCAAATTATGTAGAATATCTATGAGAAGGAGATCTCAAAGTCTTTTACCACTAGCCTGGATATGTCAATGCTGAAGTTTAAGATATAGATGAGACTGAAAAATACCTTTGCCACAAGCTCAGGGGAATATTGCAAGTCAGGTTGCACAGGGATGCACTGCGCCAGAGAGAGGGGAAAGCAGATAGGGGGATGGTTGCTGGAGCCCTGTTGCCTTTCTCAATGAACATAATAACACAAATGTTACAAATAAAGTAGTGTAGCAAGGATGCAGTTTGTTCTCTTGTTAATGCTATGTTTTGATGTTTGGGAATGAAGGACATGATTTACTCTAAAAAACAAAACAAAACAAAACAAAAAACAACAAACTAACCCAAATCCTCTATAACTCTTTGTTAGTTTCTCTTAAAGCCCAAGCAATCCCTAGGAGCTGTAGAGGTACAACGTGTCTACTTTTTTTTCCTTTCTTTGTAACGTTCTGTTCACAAAGCCAGTTAATTAATGAGAATAGAGAAAGAATGCAGTAGAATTGGGGGCAAAAAATGTATATTGTTAGTCTCAAATAATTATTATTCCTCAATCATGTAGATAATTTTGTTGTGTTCAATTCCTCATCATGTAAGTCAGTATTGCACACAAATAATTTGTCTCTCTAGCTGGTCATTTCTACACACATTTGCTTCATTTACAAATATAACCAGAGCAATTAACTCATACAAATTGAGCATCCGGTTACATGCATATTTATATACTGCTTTTTGCTCAGAAAGGTACATTTAAGTCCCTTTGTAGGAGCCAGTAATCTATGCCAGTCATTGAGAGGGCACAGAAGGAACGTAATCCTCCCTCGCTTCATGGGGGCCACCTGTCACACCCAGCGCAGTGCAGCCACATGAAGGACCCCGGGCCGACTGTGGTGCGCAGCTTGCACAATGGCAGGCCTCTCGCTCCACTCTGGCCTTTATGTGAGGATCAAAGGTATGAAAAGGGGCCTCACACATGTGCCAGCATTTGACTTATGGGGTCCTGTAGAGGCCAAAGTAGGAACTCTGCCTCCTACCAGGCACATACACATTGGGACCTTCCAGATACCTCCATTCCCAAATAGCATGCTTGTACTGCATGCCCTCATTCACCTGCTTTTAAGAAGCGAACAGCTTTTTCTGGGAATCAGTGTTTATTCAGGTGAGGCCATTCATTTTTAAGCAGAATTTACTTGGAGACCTCTGTTTAAAAGTAAAGAGCACAGAACAATCATTATCATGATGCTCAGGGCTTCTCCTGCCTTCCTTCTCCTCCTCTGTATACCCAAACTGGGGAACTGGCCCTTCTGTTTTCAGATCCGTAAAAACAAGCTAGTGCAAAATTGGAGGGAAAGCCCTGCATCATTTGTTTCAGACATACCTCTTAAATGGAGGTCAGAAGGATGGCTGCTAATCAGTAGAAAAACTAAAATAACATAGTGGAACATAGTTATTTTGGGGTAAAAAGCAAGTGGAGACGGGTGACAAGTGGTGTTC
>NW_010137737.1:0-936 GCF_000699245.1 Pterocles gutturalis
CAGAAGGCCTGCAGGCTGCTTGCTCAGAGTGCAGACGGGAAGTAAATGTGGGTGTAGGTGTGTTCAGAGCTGTGTGAGGTATGTGGGCAGGATTTCAGCTCACAAACATTCTTACACAGCAAAACAGTAAATGCTTTCACAGTAAACCGTAAGTAGCAGCTTGCCAGGATGTGATATGAGGCACTGCAGTTCCTACAATATGAATGCAATTTTTTGCATCAAACTTTTTCAGTAGGTAAATACTGAATTCAGTGCTTACTGGGAATAATTGCCCTGTGAGATGAGGTAAGCTTAGTGGGAATGTTGCCAGAGAGGGTGATGTCACCATTGCTTGCTTCTGTATGGCATGCTGGTGTCTCCACTCCTTGGGCCTCTAGTACAAGAGGACTTGTATAATTTTCTGCTCTCATGTCGCTACCAGAAATGTGGGTATTCTCCATGAGCATGTAATACATCTGTTTGAAAACTGTTCTGATGGGGAAAAAAAATTGAAGTCATGTGAGGCACAAGTGTTGACACACATGCATGGGTAGGGATGATTGGTTTTGGTGGCATTGTTCTTGCTGGTGTCTTCATGGCTAAAGTTTAAACCCATCTTATGCCTTATAACCATTAAAAGGAGTGCTTATCATAATCTAGAAGTAATATTTTTCTCTTAACTGACTCCTAGAGCATGGTGACACAGGTCATTTACAGGCAAAATGAAGTCAGTATTTTTGTGCTGGGGTAGTTAAACATGTGAAATATTTTCATTAACAAAGATCCTCTGCAGGAATATCAATTCACAGAATCACAGAATGTTAGAGGTCAGAAGGGACCTCAAAAGATCATCTAGTCCAATCCCTGCCGGAGCAGGAACACCTAGATCAGATCACACAGGAACGCATCCAGGCGGGCTTTGAACGTCTCCAGAGAAGGAGACTCCACAGCCTCTCG
>NW_010137738.1:0-3663 GCF_000699245.1 Pterocles gutturalis
CAGGAAAAAAAGCAGGTTTGTTCTGAACTGATTCCAAACTGTTTCCCTAGAGTGCATTGCTTTCACAGATCTCTTCTCTGACACCTCCTTCTCTACTGTGTGCTAGGTACAACTAAAGCCCTCAAAACTCATAAATTGATGCAGTGAGTTTTGTCTGGTCAACTTGAGGCATCACCCTGTGTGAGTCCTGTATCACATACAGGACACATCCAGTGTGTTACTGGAGCTGTAATGAGGCCAGGAAGAAATTCCTGTAAGCAGCTGTGTTAGAGGGATATTTAGTTTATTGAAACAATTTAATACAACATTTCATGCTACTTCAGTAAAACTAAATGTTTTTATTTTGAGATCATCAAAAAGCTTTGTTTTGATCAAAAAAAGTCAACATTCTGAATCGGAATTTCTATTCTGTGGGAAAGAAAATAAATTTCAATTTTTCATCACAAGCTTACAATGAAAAAAGTCTTCAGGTTTCCCGGGAGATGGAAAATCTTAATCTCACTAAGTTTTTCTCTGTATTACATGCTGACTCCTGTAAAATTATCTACAGAACAGAATATCTTTCCTTCCCTACTTCTAACCAAAGTGCAGAAAAGGCTACTGCACTTCATGCCACTTGACTTAGAGCAGCCATCTCTGTGTTTTAAAGCATTGGAGGTTCAAAACTGATATCCAAGTGAAAGTAGTGTCTTCTCTAGAACTCTACCCACTTGCCTAACCATGTTACCGGTGGAGCAGACAGCTCCACAGTTAGGGATGAGGGCATCTGTAACTCTGCCAACATCAAACCTGCCATGTGAAGGCTGATAGTCTTAGTCCAACAGGGAGTTAGGAAGCCTGAACTAAGGGATGTGCCCCCTCTACTGCTCCTCCTACACCAAGTATTTTTATGACAAGTCTGGGGTTTTTTTTGGCTACACATACAAAAATACAGACCACAGCTTAGAGCTGGATGGCCAGACCTGAAGTACAGTAGTGTAAGAAAGAAGAATGACTCTTTAAAATGAGAGGAGAGACTGAAACTGTGAGACATCTCCTACTCCCATGGCTAAAAGACAAAGTATTTCAAGAAAGAGCTTTCTCTCCGATTATCTGCTGTGATAAACACTTTTCAGCAAAAAAGGTAATGAGAAAAAGCAGTGCCTAACCCCAGGGGAAGGAAGAGACAGCAGAGATCGCATCATGCTGTCCGTATGCCACCAAATCAGAAATTGATGCAAACGACAAATGGACACGGGAGATAAAAACACAGCCACGTGTTGAAGCCTTGCTCTGAGAAGCCTGTGCCTACCTCTAATGGAGACCTGGAGCTCTGCGTTTTCTTTACACCATAACAACGTACGTGTAGCTTATCTCTCCCAGTAAAATGTTATTGAGCAGAACTGCGTGCAAGTGCTGTGTGGGGTGGGTATGTGAACAAGTCTGCACGTGGGAGAACATTTGTGTGCCTGCCTGTGAGTGTATGAGCGCCCCACAAGCATCTCTGTACCTGTGGGAGGCATAGGACTGGGTGTTTCAACCCCTTTGCACCTGCTGCTAGGAGTTAATAGGATTAGTCTGAGGTTTTAAATTAGCTGCTGTTAAAGGCTTTTTGTGTTAGCTTGAACATGTGGGTTACACATGCCACCTTGCTCTGCCTTGTAGGGGGTTTGGTGGAAGAAATCAGAACAACCACGTGTATTGAGGAGCTGCGACAGGGTATTATCTTCGCCACAGATGGTATTATTCCTGCAAGTGAAGCAACCAAAGGGAACAGGAATTGGATACTGAGGTCACAGAGGGAAACAGCATGAGGCACCACCTACATGCTGGGAGCAGATGTTAAGGGATACTAGGGTTTGACTCATGAGGTTTTAAAGTAGTGCTCTGAAACCACCACACATCATCTATGCCTGGCAGGGATGGAGAGAGGGAGAGTTGTGGGAATTAGGGGACAATCACAGGTGCATTCTGCCTGTCACCCTGTAAATCAAAGTTTCTAGAAGAATTATGGGAATGACTGGACTAGCTGGGTGGATGTTGCTCAGGGGCTGGGCTGGGCTGAAAGTTGTGCAGGTAAGGACAGCATACTGCACAGGGGAAGCCAGGGCTGTCTCTTAGGATGTACTCTGTGTAAGGTACATCTTGCTGCAATACCTGTGCATTCTGAGGAAGGCTTCTCATGTGGGAGGGTTCCTCAAGGTTAGCAGGGTACAAAAGAGGCAGCTGTTCTGGAAGGGGTGGCAAGACTGACCACAGCAACCTTTCTCCTCCATGCATGCAGCATGAGATCTTGGAGAGGCAGAATGAAGAAGGCAGACGTGCCAGGTAGAGGAGTAACAGAAAAAAGGACAGCTGTAAAAATAACCACAGTGCCTAATGTGCGGGAGGAGGGATATGGATGTTTTCAGGTGCTCTGGACTCTCAGTTCAGCCTGTTGCATAGCAGGAGAAGGCAGTGGCTGGCATGAGTGGGCAAATGAGCCTCCAACAAGTGCTTGTGCTGTGCCAGGACCCTAGTCCTGCTTTATTTGTCTTGGAGTTTCTCTGTTGGGCCTGTACAGCCAAGGCCTGGGTGCAGCCATTCTGCATACAGCACTGCTGCATCTCCCCTGGCATGTTTTCTGGGGTGGACAGGTTATTGCAAAGGTGGGGCCACCACACCCTTAAGCCATTTCATGCCTGGAAAATTGCTTTTGCTGTGACAGGTCCACCCAGCCTGCCCTGACCTAGCCCGAGCAGTAACATACTGCTGTTTGTATCCTGCACTGATGCAGAGAGACTGAATCCTTGTTTCGGCTGGCTAGCAAATGTCTCATTGGGGGATTGTTACAGAGAGCACCAGGATAATAAAATAAGGCTTTCTTTCAGACCTCCTTCTAGCTCAGAAAAGTTCAAGAGGTTTCCTGGCAGAAACGCTGAATCTCCCAACCGGGCTAGCATTGGTTGGATGTAAAGCCATAAATCAGGCTCTGACTCCTTCTGAAAGCATTGGGGTTTTTTTTCATCCCTGAATTTCCATTTTGTGATAGAATCCAGGAGGGTTTTGCATGGTGAGCCTGCATAATGTTGTGGAAAGGCAGGATATACTCAAAAGCACACACCAGAAGAATGCCCCTGAGATGTTCTAAGTCAGCAGACCAGAACCAGCTCAAGATTTGTTCGCTGCTTAGATGACATGGAGTGGTTTGGGGGATAGATTCATGCTGGAGCAGCTGCAGGCTCTTTTCTCCATCCTTTGCTTTTGACTTGCTGACTCCATCTGGCCCCTGCTCAGGCTGTGAACTGCCCCGAACGGCACCTCTCCATTTCCTCTTGTTCGCCCCCATCCTTGCAGTGAGGCATGTGTAGGCATAGGCAAATGAGCAAGTAAAGAAAGAGGTGTGCCTTCCTTCCCAGGGCTGTTTGGCTGTCCCTGTATGTGGACAAGGTGTGAGGATTTTAAGCAATTCTTGGCCCTGGTGCTGCCCTTTCTGCCATCCTGGAGAAGCTGTTAGTGGGATCATGGGGAGAGTAACCTGATGGTAGATTGAAAGTTAGACTATACTGTTCACCCTGTGTGGTTAGTGGAAACAAACAGGCACATTTTCGACTCAGGTTTATTTTTAAGCTGGGTCTCCTAGGAAGGAACAGCTGAAACCTTCCGTTTAAGCGGCTGCTTATGACAATATAAATAAAAAATAAA
>NW_010137739.1:0-34095 GCF_000699245.1 Pterocles gutturalis
GGATGCCGAAGTGAGCAGAGACCTTGTTTGCTTTGCCTGAACCCCCTGGTTAGCGGCACCCCTTCGCAAAAAAGTGTGGGTGAGGTGCAGAGCGGCAGCCAACCGGTACAGGTAAAATCACGCCGAACGAGCCCTGCTCCGAAGTTCGTGTCGGTGGTGTCACCGTGGCACGCCTGTAACTGCTTGGATGGAGCAGCTGGTCCGGGCACCTCACACAAAGATGCTTTATGCACCTCTGGGCGAGGGGTTGTTGGCTTTACCAAGCTCCAGGGCGCTTGGCTGAGATGTCCCTTGGGACATATGTTTCACCTGCAGGCAAAGAAGAGGTTTTTGATGTGGACGTATTTGCTGGGAAGCCTTAGGCAGCAGTTTGCCAGCGCTAGGTCGTGTGCCCAGCGAAAACTGTTCTGCTGCAGAGTACGGAGATTGTGGGTGTCATTAGGGACAGTCCTGCTTTGACACTCTCTCAGCCTAGCCCTGGACTGACATTTCTCAGAAACTGCAAAGTAGGCAAAATTTTAGTGAGAAAAGCCAGAGTATTTAAACTTACAAGTTCAGCTTGTAAATCCATACTTAGGCACTTAAACAGATAACCCGTCTTTCCAGAAGGCCAGCCGTCTTCAAGAGCAACTTCTGAAAAGGAGGCTATTTAATGAGCTGCTCAGGTATGTCTAACATTTGGCAGCCAGATTTGAAAAATCTGAGTGCAATATTGTTCTGAAAGAGTGACTCAACCTAGTCAGTTGCAGCATCATTTTGAAGAGTGTTCCTAATTCTGAATTGCTTTGTAGCATCCAGCCTTCTTCAGTTAAATTTCTTAGGACCCCAAGCTAACTCGTAAAAAGAGGAATTTATTTTAAATGTTACAAGGCAAGTCACCTACATGGATTCAGTGTGAGATCTGTGAGCTGGGGTAAGGATTTCAAAGCTATTCCTGGGGCTGATTTTATGGGGCAGGGATTGTCTGTCTGTGTGTTTGTACAAGTGCTAAGCACACAGAAGGTATTCAATAAATAATAAAGAGCATGGGCTTCTGATTGTGTGTTTTGTTTTGAGAAAGAAAGAGCAGGAGACCCTGTTCCCCAGGAGGGGGTTTTATACTCTTCTCGTAGCTCAGCTATGAAATCCGGAGAGCACAGAAATGTGTTTAGTTGAGCCAGACCTGTCAGGACGCCAGAGGTGTTCTTTAAAACTCTGTGATCTGAGATGTAAAAGTTGAAATGGGAGGTTTGAAGTTAGAGGGTAAGGAGAGGAGGTGTAATTACAGGGTTGGACTCCCCAGCTCATCTGCTTGGAATTACAGAGCAGAGCTGAACCCCGGCTGGAGCAGGAAACAAATCAGGGCTAGTGATCAGATCAAAACAGCAGCTGCCAAAAGAGGATGAAGGAGAAAAATAATCTATTTCTTCCATCTGCGGTTATATTTCACCAAATAACACAAACCTAAGTTATTGTAGAAAAATATAACTCAGTGCCTTGTATATAAAGATATACAGCTCGGTGATGTAGCAGTGCATGTTCTGGATCTGAGCTTCAAGCGTGGGGAAACTACTGCCCTCTTACAAACTTGAAAATTGTATCAGTGGCATATAATGCACTGAAATGTGGCCCGTCTAAATATATTTACCCTGTTAGCTTTAACTTGGCCTACAGCTTTTCCCTCTGTGCCATGGAGTCAATAGGAACATCCTTCGGTCAGCAGCTAGCCTGAATTGGTAACATATAAGAATAACCAGCAATCCCAGGGGATCGCAGTGTTGAGACTCTTTACAGCATGTGATGTTTTCTTTTGCATTTCTATTCCACATGGAAATTTAAGAGTTAAAAGCAAGTGAGTGTGGGTGGGTGGTTGGTTGAGGATTTTTAGGGCTTAAAACTTCAAAACATAAGTTAAAATGTCCTGTAAGGCTGAAGCTTCTGCTTCCATTGCATTAAGAAACGCCTACTTTAACATCACTGAATTCAATTTCGGAAAAACTTGTCTTCATTGATCAAAATAAAACCTGTACAATGTCAGGGGGAAAAAAGGTTTGCAGCTGGAAGTTGTCCATTATCACTGTTTTCTTAGCTTAGACAAAAAGCCACAGAAGTTTCAGATGGCAAATACTAAGATCATTCAACTCCAGAAAACCTGACTAATAAGAGCTACATTCAAGTGGATTCAAAACAAATTTGGCTAATTTATTTTGTAAAAGTAAACTTTTATATTTTGTATATTTTTATATATTTACAAATACAGATGCTAAGAAGAAACTTTAGCATATTTCTGATTATGTTACTGTTAGAGTAATGAATTAGAAACTTTAAGTAAAACCATTTGTTGTTAAAGTCATGGAAATAGTACTAATAAAGATGATGAAGACAGGACTGCCAAGCTTTGCAGAGCAAAACTGTTTATGCTTTTAAAAGTTCTCTGGCAATATTGCTTAAATTAGTTACATAGAAGTGTTTTATTTCAAAACCTGTTCAGGAAAACAATAAGTAAGTGTATAAGAGTATAAATACCCATATCCATAAAATGAACAAATAGTGTGCTCCATGCTCAGAGGCATATGGGATCTGTTCCCTCGGTAAAATACTCCATTTGGAAATCTGGAAGACAATATGGAGAGAAAAAGGGAAAGACACACTCCTTAGTGTAAGACTTGTAGAGTTTGCAGGGAGAGTCAGAAGACGGACTCAATTTTATTCACTATTTTGTCAGTGTAAATTCAATTTAACTCATCTCCACAGCTTGACTGTGGGCTAGCAGCGGTACAATGTAGTTGTCATGAACAGAAAGGGTGATTTTTGTCCGTCGGAGATGGGTTGCCAGGCGATGAAGCCCCAAACTAGCCTCAACCACACTGAAGGCAAATAGCTTCAGCTATTCAAGGGAAGGCCAGTATTTTATTACTGACGCGAAGCCTTAAGCAGGGCTGCTGGAGGCTAGGATTATGCACAGCAAGCTTGTTTAGCGTTGTCTGTACTTAGACACAAGTCCCATTGGCACTGGGGGCAGTTCCACCTGAATAAATCCTGGTGCCAAAGCGTGGGTGGAGGACGGGGCAAAGGTCTGGCAGCTGCACTGCAGATGTCTCTGACAGAAGCAGATGTTTCCTTCAAAGAGGGCAAGACCAAACTACCATCAATATTGAATTGCACTTATGGCCCAGTGCTGTGCCCACTCATGCCAGTGGCAAAGCTCCTGCTGCCCCGAAAGCAGGTGGATTTGAGCCTTCAGGGTCTCCTAAAGAAGCCCGTGCTCCAGGCAGTGGTGTTTCACCTTGCATGAGTAGCAGCAGACATCCCAATTAAGAGCTGAACTTGAATTTATCAGAGATTATTGTCTGTGTAACTGCTTGGTGCTTGGTTCTCTGACCTCTTCCAATGTGGGACATTGAGCAAGGACTGAGCTGTAGGACAGCAGAGGACCTCAATGCTGGGCCAGTCCGCCTTGGAGGAATTTTTTTTAGCTGTGCCATCTAAACATACTTTAGATATCTCTTCAGAATCTTCCACACTCTGAAACATTCATTTCATGTCTCTTTGAAAGCTGTACCTGGAACCTCTGTGTGCACAAGGAAGGCAACAGATACATGTGAAAGGAAATTGTTGTCCTTTCTGCTTCCACGGCCATAAAACCCAGCCTTCCTGTCCCAACCCTTTTGTTTGTAGTAGCTAATTTAGGTCCCAATCCTGTGAGGTCTCTTTGAAATTTCAAGTGCAGGGGAAACACTGGTAAACACAGACCGTGGCTTGGTAACAGGACATTATGCTCTCCCTGGCAGTTGTGTGAGTTTGCACTATAGCTAAAAGCCTGTCATGGGCATTATCTAACACTATCCTGCATCAAGAAAGAGCATAATCCAAATGTCTCTTTATTTAATTGTACAGGGCAACTGCTCAGATAAGGAGAGCTACAAACAATTCAGACAACTATTCTTTATCTGTTGTAAGGTTTGTCGAGTTTCAAACAAGTTCTAACTTGAAAAGAGTTTGCTGCAGAAATAAAGCATGAATGTTAAAATGTTTCTATCAGAGAAGAAGCCATTGCATATTTTGAACTTGTACTATCACTCCAGGTTGTTTTAATTTGTAATAAAATGGTGCTGTTCTGGATTTACATTGCTATAAGCGAAAGAAAAAGTGAAGTGGTAAAAAAACAATCTAAATCCAGTTTTGAACTTATTTTTAGGTAACATTTATTCTCCCATTTAGCAAAGGGTGAACCTGCTGAATGCCTAGTAGCTTTGAGTGTGGTTTGAAGCACTACAATTGGACATGTTTGAAGCTCTGGTTTTGCTTCTGCTAGAGGTGTTCATTAAACTGATTAAATCTAAACAGTTTAAGATTTAAGATTGAGTTATACTTTTGCAGTCTGGCATAGCTGTTAACAGAATTTGGCTGGGGTGTTTAGGCACAAATTAAATTATAAGAATTTGTGCTCAAGCGTAACTCTACTTATTATCTCTTCTCCAATTGTACATTATTTGCATACTATTTTTCAGAAAACCGAAACATTTATTCCAGCAGCTCACAGTTTTTTGCAGAAATGTTGGTGGAGAGCTTTGTCATAGCCATTTTTGAAACATGTCTGGGTAATGGGCTGCCAACAGATTACCCTTTTAAGATTTGTATTTTACTCGCAGCTATGTGCAGAAATCTTTGAAGAACTTGAAAGTAACCTATCTTCCCTTAACAATTATTTTTATCTTGAATGGTTGTTCCCACATCAGATACCAGTTTATAGGTAAACCTGAGAGTCTGAAGTCCTCTGTCTGTTGCAGTGCATGCTCCTGTCCATGTGTTACTGGAGTAGCAGCTGTGCAGACCTCCACCTTCCCACACAGATGGATGTTGCATCTGCCCTGTCAAGTGTGATCTGTGAGGGCCTGGGCAGGGATCCTCAGTTAGCTGTAGCACCTCTTATGCTATTTTCAATTAGTTTGATGCTAAAGCTGCAATCTACACTGCTAGTGCTTGATGAAGTTGGATATCAACTCATCACAAAAGACTTTTTTCTTTTTTTTTTTTTTTTTCCCTTGTTTTTCTAGCTGTCATTTCTGATGGATTCTGGAATTTCCCTTTTCCTTTTGGACTTGTTCCTTAGCATGAACAGCCACCATGGAGTGGGTGATACAATCTTATGACCTCTGGTTGTGGCGCAGCAAAAGTGAAAGCCGACTAGAGGCTTCACAGAATTATTGCTATTAGTCTCCTGCAAAGATTGGTTTTTGCCTGAAGTCTGTCACACTTTTGAGTGATAACATGGTGGGTTTTATTTATTTGTTTTTAACAAGGGGGTAAGATTCCTTCATAACACAATAATTTGAAAGTCAGTCAGAGAGAGTCTGAGATAGTTACATGGCTTGTCATGGAGGTACTGAAACCTACCATCTGTCTGTGCTGTAGCGAATAGCAGATTTGGATCTCTTTGAATGAAAGTAGTGGCTCCAACTGTGTTGCAACTGCGTCTAGGCTCCAAAGTGGGCTTTTAAAGAGCCATTAAATTCTTTTCCCGGTTTCGTGAAAGCACATTTTAACCTTGAGCCTTCCAGCAATGTCCCATTTAACATGGCCAAATGGCTCTTATAAAATCAGTGACATCATCCCTGCAGGACTTCAGTTTTGCAGAACGCCTCGTTGGGCACTGCCAAGGGTGGAGCAGGGGGACACTGTGCCGCCACTGAGCACCTGCTGCGAGGAAAGCACAGGAAGACGGTGTTCAGTTTACTGCCCTGTGTGGGAGGTAGATCACCGGTCTGGGTGTTTGATCTTCAGATGGTACAAGGGGAAGTTACTGCTCCTTTGTAGTTGTATGTACAGGGATATGTCAGTAAATATAAACACATTGAAATTATTACTTGGTAAAGAAGGAGCCTGTGCTAAATTATTTCTTTGCTCCAGCAACACAAATATAGGTGAAGGTCCCATCGCTGCCTTTTAATTTTATACCATAGTTCATATTATGATATTTACATCCTATTTATATGATGTGGCCTAGCATGTGTGTTTCTACATCTCTTCCTCTGTCTCTCAGCATTCGTTGTCTGTCATTGATTACCTACGCTTGCTCCTGCCCTCATTTGTCACAGTTGGAGAGACAGAGTCCCAAACAAATATCCTCTCCGCAGGTATACATCTCTAGAGCTATCGATGCAAATCTCCCTTCCATCCAACTGGTTACAGTTTATCATTTGCAATTTGCAGACAGAACTACATATATGTGGCAGGGAGAGCTGAGACCCCATTGCTTTTGAGCTATATCAAAGAAAAGACACTGTATAACACCACATAAAGTTTGACTCCTTTTCAAAACCCCCTTCTTTTCATTATTTCCTCCGGGGAATAATTGGGAATGTATAATGTGGTTACTGCATTTTCTCCTTTGATATGTGCACGTACAAGATGGTATCCTCCCACAGAAGAATTTTTGCTTGGAGAAATTAAATGCCCAAGTATGTTTAAATGAATAAATAATTCATTTTTAAGTGCATCTGTATTCATGAATCATATCACATGGGCTAGGCAAAATACAACTTCTTAAAAGCAAATGGTATAATAAATATGCATTGGAAATAGTCACTTGAACCATTTCAAAACCTCCTCTTGATTGCAGATTCCAAATGCTTAACAACTTCAAGTGGAAATCTAAATTTTTGAAGACTTTTTCAGTGTGAGATAATTTGTCTGCAGGAGACATCCCCACAGCTATGTTTCTCCTGAAAGTTAGTGCTGATGGCTACAGCCTCTACCAGGCACCTTGCAGGAGGTGTTGCTTCTGAGCCAAAAAATGCTCTGAGCCAATGGGCAGGAGAGCTCACTCCATTTCAGAATGAGGTGTGTAAGTAACATGGGCTTTTTGACCATATGGAGACTTAGACATGGAGAAGAGTGTTAGGAGGCAAGCTCTCAGTCACTAGCTGGGATTCATAATGACAGAAATAAGTATACTGGTAAGCTTACCTACACCTGGCTGAACTTATTCTCCTGGCAGTGTGAAGGACTGTGATATCCACCACATATCCACAAGGTTTCAGATAAACCAAATAAGCCCAAATTTTCGAGAGTGTCAAGTGGTGCTCGAGGTGAGGTGGGCTGCAGACACGGCACAGCACAGAGCTGCTGTGCAGAGATGCTGGCTTCAGCCCAGAAGGTTGTACACCTCTTATAGAAAGCACTGACCCTTTCTAGTACATCCTGCTGCTCCAAAGATGTAGTCAGTTCAAGCAGAGCGTCACCCAGCTGTGGCTGTTCTGTTTCTGAAGGAGCTATGCTGTCTCTGGCTGCAGAACAGAAGCTGTTTGGTGCTGTGACTCCACTCACCAATGTAGAAATGCCTGAGAATCCTTGACTTCCACAAAGGGAGAAGTATTGACCCTCTGAAAATCAGGCTCCTTTAAGGGCATCTCAGGTGGCACGCGCAAATATCAAAGCATCCCTAGTATTTATTACCCTTTAGAAAGCAAGGCCATAAATTCTCATTAAGGTGGAAGACTTATTTGTAACCCACAACAAAGCTACCAGATTTTCTAGTAAAGACTTTGTGAGGTTGTATTCTTTAATCTCATTAAATCTTGAGATCATTTAGTGGTGAGCACTGCTTACATTCAAGTATTTATTGCATTCTTTCTGATCATTCTTTGACCTGCCTACTGGATAAGTCCTTGTCTTTGTTTAGCTTAGGAATTGCTATTTTTAAAAGGTTGACATGTATTAATATTTTCAGCAATGCCATTTTCCCAGGTGTTACCCAAGTTTATTCTGGGAGATCTAAGACCTAGTTAACACAATGAATCACCAACACCGTTTTCTTTTTTGCAATAGGAAATGACAAAGGTTTGAGACAGTATCTACCTGTTTCAAATCTACCTAACAAATAATACTGATTTTCCTGTAACTTCTGTAGTGATCCTGCATGCTGCCGAAGCACATACCTAAGCTTTAAATGGGCCCTAGGGAATAAAGAACAGGAACCTGAGTTAGGCAGCTGGGCACAGTGTAGGATTAGCACTATGCACTGGTGGTACTTAACAGCCCAGTTCCTGAGCTGGATCAGCCAAGAGGACAGCAGAAAAGGTGGAGGTGAATTCTAGGCTCTGTCCCTGGGAACGCATGTTAGTGAGACATCCCTCTCCTGAGACAGCCACCCTGGCTTTCCAGGCACACAACCAGCCCCTCCACCCCATCCCGTATTTGTTTTCGAGCCTGCTGGTTCTTAAATTCCTTCTGGGAAAGTAATACATTTTCCAACCCATTATGTAAGGTTCATATTTGTCACCTCTTAACCTCTAGATGTGTGTTTTTCTTTTGATCTGTGTTTTCCGACATATCTAAGAGTAGGCTGTGCCTAAAAGAGTAAAGACACATTCCTTCTGAAGCTACGTATTCATTTTGCTCAATTAATATTGTGTAGAGAGAGCACTGGTGGGTTTGGTATGTATACATTACTAGAAACCAAAATTACTGTGTGATGGAGATAAAATTAGCTTTTGAAATTCCTTTTCTCATTTAAAATAAAAATAGCAGAATCTGCCTTTAATTGACCACCTCAGTCATCACAGAGGCTTCCTGTGTGCAGAGGCTTTGCTTTTAATATCTGCTTTCCCTTGGCTTTAAAGAGTAGTCTTTATTTGCAACTTTATTGTAGAAGCTTTCAAATTAGAGGTGGGCTGAAACCGCAGAGTTTATGTCTGGATCTGGGTGCAACTTTCTAAAAGTTCCATGATCCAGGTTTTCAATTGTCCTGACCAGAGATTACAGAGGTGTCGATAAAATTCAGGTTCAGAGCCACATCTTCTGGGTGTGGAAATGCAACACTTTGGTTCAAGCCCTTCTCCTCAGTGTATTTCATAAAGCAAATTTATTTAGTGGATTATTAGTGGGCTGACAGAGAGGAAGAGCTTCCCATATTTAATTTTTTTTTTTAGATGAGAAAAGAAATGTAAACAGTACTTTCCTAGACACATAATATTGTCATTCAATACAAGGTGTTCATAACCACCTTTATTGTGCTGAAACCCTTCTCAGCAGAGTCTCACGATAATTTACACTTTTCTATCACAGGGCTGGGAGAAGGTTCTGCTCTTCTTCACCCGGACAGCAGGTCCCACCCTCGATCTTTGGAGAAGAGTGCATGGAGGGCTTTCAAGGAGTCACAGTGTCATCATATGCTGAAACACCTTCACAATGGAGCCCGGATCACTGTGCAGATGCCTCCCAATATTGAGGGACACTGGGTCTCTACTGGGTAAGGAAAGACAAAACAAGATGCTTGAGTGATATATGTGGAAGAGAAGAGGTGAAGGAAGTAGAGAGGGAAGGAGGAATATCCCCACTTTAAGCAGCAGGGGAGATGCTTTCTTTAATATGGTGATGCTCTAAATTCCAGATGCTTTCTATATGCTTATGTACAAAAGGAGAAGGAGTGGCATTATGTACATTAGAATAGCATGCTATAAAGCTGTCTTGATGAATCAATTTATAGTCTGGATTTTAAACAGCATGCTGTGAAATATATTTAAATCTCTTTCTGAATAGGAAGGAGCCCAAAAAGTTGCCAAAATGGATGCCTATTCAAACATAACATTGTACTATCTTTGACTACATGCATTAGATCCATTGAATGGGTCCTTATTTTCAGAGCATGTGTCTACCACAGGTTTTATTAGCAAAAGAAATGAAGAAGCTGTGTTTCACCAGTTCTGTTACTCTCTATACATGGTGACTTTTAATTCAGAGAGCTGTTTTGCTTTCTGTGTCTCAGCAGGTAATATTGACATGCTTATTTGAAGTGACTTGCAGTAGGGAAGACTTTTTTTTTCAATAGAAAGGAGTGTATTTATGTTAAGCAGTATGGATGTGACAAGGGGGACAAGTTTAAAGGCACAAAAGGACTTTCTACAGGAAAGGGAATTTAACTGCCATTTACACCTTTAAAAAAAAAAAAACCACAAAAAACACAAACCCTGAATACTGCATGGTCCAAATTCAAGCCAAATAGAAGTTTTGCAGTAATGGTCAGAAGTTTGCATTCACTGCCACCCCTGTTGACAGTCTGAGTGGAAAGCTGAGGACATGATCCTGCACGTCCTCTGCAGACCAGAGCTGATGGAGCTCCACTGAGAAGCTTGTACAGCAGCTGAGAAGCCAGTTCTTTGTACTGTTCTGTGGACGTTTGGCATTTCACTTTCTGATGCTGTTGGTCCTTTTGCTAAATCTGCCATGCAAGAGAGAAGAATAGATGTTTAATAAGCTGCTACTTTTTTCAGAGAAGAATTGAGTCACATAGGAGTCCCTAGACAAAAAGGAAAAGCAAAACATGACTAAAAGTATTTAAACTTACAAAGATAAAGCCCTTAGTTAGATATGATAGCCATGAAGCAGTATATTAATAACAACATAACAGCAGAGGAAATTGTTGGTTAATTGACAGGCCACAGATGCCTAGCTCCAATTTACTCCCGTTCATGCCAGAGGGACATCAGCACCCAAGTATCTCTGTGGACCCATGCAGTGTTGCTCAGTCTTGTAACCTGTAGTATACATACCTTGCTAAAATTTTGTTTCCATCACTTTCTGTCTTCCCACAGCTGTGAAGTTAGAGCAGGCCCAGAGTTCATCACAAGATCTTACCGGTTCTACCACAATAATACATTTAAGGCCTACCAGTTTTATTACGGTGGCAATCGCTGCACAAACCCTATCTACACATTAGTTATACGTGGCAAAATACGTCTCCGCCAAGCATCTTGGATCATCAGAGGGGGTACCGAAGCTGATTATCAGCTACGCAACGTACAGATCATATGCCACAATGAAGCAATAGCCAAAAAATTAAGTGAGTTGGTGAACCATACATGTCCTGGATTTATACCAGAAGATAGTCCCTGGGAGCAGGACGTGAGCTACGATTTGCTGAGAGAAGAGAATGGCTGTGAATGCACCAAAGCTCTGAATTTTGCCATGCACGAACTCCAGCTGATCCGGGTGGAGAAGCAGTACCTGCACCACAATTTAGACCACCTTGTGGAGGAGCTGTTTCTCGGGGACATTCATACTGATGCAACTCAGAGGAGGTACTATCGGCCCTCTAGTTACCAACCTCCTCTTCAAAATGCCAAGGTACGTATGTGTGTATATGCCCTCTTTTTAAGATACTAAGTGACAAAGCCCATGTTATTCAGCTCTTCTGATTCAGTGCACTAGTGTAATCTAAAATGTAGATGTGGCTCTAAAAGAAGAGGTAGATTGCACCCTGACAGATGATGCAGCCAGTTAAAAAAAGGTCACGGAGCATATTTCTTGAGAATAGTAAATATTCTGTGGTTTTTCTGACTGCATCAAATGTGCTAAAAGCAGTCTGATGAACTAAGGTTAATAAAGGCCACTCTGAAGATGGAATCAAAGACTTGTATGCAGAGGTAGGAGTGCTTGGCTGGGACTATGGACTAACAGCTGAGAAGAAAGCAAGCTTGATACAGGACTGAGAAAGGAGAAGAGAAACAGGCATCAGTATAACTGCAGGAGTGCCAGGGAGAGAGGAAATCAAATTGTATCAGCATATGGAGGCTGGGTGATCCATAACCTGAAGAGAAAGAGGAAATTGGAAGGTAGACACATGAAAGGGGCAGCATGAAGGGAAAAAAACTGATGGGCTGTGCAGGTTATGGATCCAGACACAGGCACACACATTAATGAAATGAAAAACAGGTGAATTTTGAATGGGGCTCTAATTCCATTAGACAATTCAGTTTCCAAAGGGGCCTCAAAGTGCCCTCAGCTTCATTGGGAACTGATCAACATGTAGAAAGTTAAATAAAAATCAAACAGGAAGAGTAGACACCGATGGCCTGTAGCAGGAGGGCTGTCTATAGATCTTTCCTGGTGACATTTCAAAGGCAGGCAGCAATTGGAACCACATTGCCAGGTGCCGCTGCTGCCGGTGTGCTCCTGCTGGGCGCTGCCGCAGCATCCCTTCCAGCTAATGGGTTATCACCATTTTTAATCATCTCATCACAACTGATTCAAAAATCAGCTACAGGTCATCAGCAATAGCAGGAAACACAATAGGGGAAGGGAGAGTTTTGATGAGGAAGCCTTGGCTTCCCCTTCCATTCAAAACCATTTGCCCAGGATTGCGTCTGCCTGGAAACACCAAATTTCAGTGGTTCAGGATCTTACATGATCTGCCTTTAATCACTTTAATAGCCTGTCTTAGGGATAATTTTAATCCACAGTCAGTGGTGTCTCTGTATGACAGCTGCTGTTTTTTCTGTCATTCTTATGCTCTCTTCAAGTGACCAGTGACAAGTCTGCCTTTTCTTTTTTCCCAAAGTGGAGGGTTTCAGCAACAGCAGATGAACCACAGCATGTTCCTCATCAAAATGTTGGATTCAGCAATTTTACTTTTCTTTAATTAATTCAAATAAGCACATCAACTTTCTCTTTGCTTATTTGAGAGTGAGGGTTCTTTCCTAAATCTCTTCCTTGCAGGTGTTTGTAGGTACAAATTATCTGACACCAGCTATATGTTGTATCTGTTCTTGAAAATATGGTAGATCTTTTTCTGACCACTAAATCTTGATTTAATTCACCCTAGCCGATTATTTTTTTTTTTTCTGCTTAAATCTAGTTGTCTTATTATGGGCTGATAGATAACATAGTAAATGCTTACGCTTCCAACTTGTAGTAATTTCATTACACTCAGAATGATCAGGTGTGCTGTCAACCAACTTTGTAAAAATAATTTTTTTGTCCAGGTCTGCTGTAATTTTAGGACACACTGGTAATGATTTTCCTGCCTGTCTCTTCTGCTACTGTAGCATCACTTTTTCCCTCTAAAATATAATGCTCAAATTTAAGGGATTAAATCTTGCATAAGAGGTCTCTTTCTCAAACCAGGTTAACTAAATAAACTGTGAGAGCACGGAAAACTCAAATTTACCTTCACAAAGCCCACTATCTCAGGCATGATCTGAACCATTTTGACCTGAGTGGGTGACATCTCTTTGTGGAAGATAAGAGCAGCCTCAGCCTGCCCACCTGGGTCACCCTGCACACCATTATCCCGCAGTCCCCCGTGTCCAGTCAGACAGGTCCTGCCCAGGGGTACCTGTGCTTCCCAGGGGAAGCTTCTGTATCATATATTTACAAGAACTGGGGAAGAAAAAAAGCAAACAAGCCAACTACTTAACCATTGGTACTTGTGAAGTACAGTGCTTCCAAATAAGATTTTTGGTAGCCATGCCTTGGCAGAGACTGAATCTTGAGGCTGATTCTATGACACTGGAGGCCCGTTCTTAAGAGTACTCTTGGCTATGGGAAGTGCTGTTACTATAGAAAACACAAGGTAACTCTGAGTACACCAAAATATGTACAGATTCCAGCTCTCTGTGATTAAACTGCTGTAGTTTAATAAATGGGGGCCCCAGGTCCTGACTTGCAGGCCACTGCTTGACTTCCAGTTTGGCCAGTTACAACTTCTGTGATACCTCTGTTTCTCCTCCAGCTTTTGCCTGCACAGCCTGCTTGGCTCTCGTAATGTATATATACAGCATCTGGATTGCTGGGACACCAGTCTCAGCTGGAGCCTTCAACAGCAAAAGATGCATACATTTAACAAAAGGTTTAAGTGTAACAGCGCAGCTTCTCCTTGTGTTTTTTGCTAGTTTCCTTTTGCTCGGATTTGATGTGAGATTTCTTTTTTTCTTAAGAGATGTTGGGCGTGCTGATACTAGGTTTTCAGCATGATATAAATAACAATACCCCTAAAAAATGAACCTTTGCCTCTGCTGCCATGAAGGACGTCTGGGTGTTGGTTTGCACCTAACCATGAAGTTCTCTGTACCAACAGGTTCACAACCTGGTCATCTGGCCTGACCTAGTGTTTGCCAAATGTAGGAAGAATAGTAAGAGAGGTGCTTTTTTTTTTTTTGCCTTTTTTTTTTTTAAAGTTCAGGCAAACATACCGCTGAAAGGTTACAACCCTTCTTCTTTGAACTCTTTTCCTTTTCTAATTGTTGCTCCACTGGGACCCAGCTGAAAATGAGTTTAAATGCTAAATTGAGTTTAAAACTACAAGTCACAGACTCCTCTGGAAACTGGACACCATGAGTAAATAGAAACATTAAATCAACTTGTTTTTTTAAGGTTTCTACAGTCATACCAAGAGGTTGGGGAGGCCAGGAAATTGCTTCTGAAGTGAATCAGGTGTATTGTGTGGAATCTTTCATTTAAGGCTTTTTTCATTTCCTTTTTATTTATTTTTATTTTAAACTTATAAAGGCCTGCCTAAAATAAGTTAAGAGGATTCACATTTTGAGTTAAATTTATAGTTAAGCCTCTATATAGAAGAAAGTTCCAGCCAGCTCAAGAGTTTACACAGCCTGTAAGTTGGATGTGGTAGCCACATTCATTACTTATGTGGTTGAAATGAATGGTAATTAAAAGCAAATGATTGCTGGATATGTTAGGAATACCAAAGCTACATGCCCAGGACTTTAAACAAATAGAATTGGACCTACTCCAGGTTCCTGCAGCAATTTCACCACAGGATGGTAAATCAAAAGGGCTGTCCAAAAACCAGACAGCTTTATGCTGAGCTACAAATCTGAATAAATTCATAGATTACCGTATCTCAAGTGTTCATATAAAATCAGGGAGCTTTTGAAAATACATGTCATCTCTTAAGGCTTTACAAATTCTCTTAGATAAGAGCATACCTTAAACAAATTCCTCCTGTAAAATACGTGGAAGTTCTTGACTGCAGCTGATGAATAGGTCACTGTATAGATTTATGTTAGTGGTCCTCTAGCTTTGCTCAAGGTATCAATTCTGACTTGCTGATGAATGGGACTGAACATCTTTGATGTCTCTTGATGTTGCAAATTTATCAAGGGATTCAAGGTGTTGTACATTCTTTAGCCAGCATGAGAGAGCACATGGTTGGAAGTGCCAGGATGGGGGAAGTGCTTGGCCATCATCATGCCTATTATACAACATATTCCCAATTAGGACAACACCAAGGAGGCTGGCTGATTGATCATAAAATCTCACCTTATTTATGAATGCATACAGGAACTTGTAGCATAGAGGAAGGCTTGAATGCAGTATTAATTCACTATGTGGACAGACAGAAGATGTTTTCAGAGAGATCCACTCTAAAACTACAGGAAATGCGTACAACACAAATACTGGGATGCTTATTTCACATGTAGTTGCCACATCAATAGTGCTTTGTAAACAAAGAACTCCTTGTGCTATTTTATTGTCTGACAGAGTAACAGGAAAGACCAGAATAGGGCTGTGATGGCCAGTTGTCCTAGTTAGATCGTTATTCAGGAGTAAGGCTGGAGAGGTCTGGAACATCACAAGATGCCTAAAACATACTATGATAACCTTCTTTCTGCCTTTGCCATGCTCAAACACTGGCTGGCCACACACTTTCAGTAAGACATTTTAACCTGAAAATGCAATTCCAATGGATCAATTCTCTACTAGAAGTTTATTTGCTGCTGGGAGCTGACTTCCAGCAGCATCTGGCATTTGAAGCTGATACAGATTCAACATATGGAGACTGGTGCTTGGGCTCTGCTTTAGCCAGGCAGTGAAAGAACAAAGCGTACAATTTTTTTGGTGCTTTTGAAAATTTGGGTCTTCATCACTTTGAAGCTCAGTGACTTCATCTGTAGGGGAATGCTATGTACTTGAGGGCCCCCAGGGAAACGCGAGCATTAAGTTAATGAATAGATGTTAAACATGTGAAGCGCCTCAGAGAAATATGCCAAACATTATCTCAACCAAAAAGGGTAATTTTGGATGACAAAACTCGTTTGTTTGCCAGAGTAGTGCCACTGGACTTCCAGATTAAGCCAACACTTGAAGAGTTTCTTTTTTTCATTATTACTTGCAGAAGACTCTTGGTTACCAAAATTATGAAGGGAGCGAAGAAAGAACATCCAGAAGAATGTTCAAAGAGGTTAATTCCAGGTTTATGAACAATAACAGTGCATGTGATGCCCTGCAGAGATAAGAGAAGCAAACAGCTTCTAGCTGAGCCTGGTCCTTGCAGCGCCCAGAAGCGCTGTTGGCTGTGCCCTTGCAGAAGAGTGCTCCTTTGAAGATGCCCCTTCACGCTTACTGCCTACACCAGCATTAGTGCCAGCAAGGGCTGAAGCAAAAGGTTCTTTTTCACTCTCTGTGTGAACCTTCAAAAGCTAAGCATCGCTTTTAAAACCCTATTCATGTTTGTTGACTTAACTATCACTATCTGTTCTGCAAACTGCAGTAAAAGCCTGCCCCAACACAAATACAGTACCAGGGATCAAAATATACCACTATACCATCCAGCAAAATAAAACATGGGCCTACAGATCAACTCAACATACGTACGTAAGCTACTGACACCTTCCTTGTTGTTGGCATCTAACCACAACTGCTTCATCTCTTGTAGGAGGGGAGGGAGGACCTACTGGTAATATTGCTACATGGTTCGGAGGGCTATATCGGTTGCTTTTTGAAGGCGCAACAAACACATAAGGCAGCTGTATTTTGGAATACTCTGTTCCTGAAGATGGACATTCAAGCTGTCCTTTTGGGTCTTTCAGGAATTTTTTTGTTGATACTTCCCAAAATATTCATGTCACCATAAATCAGTATTTTAATAGGATAGATGACATACAAGGACATTCATCTGAGAAAAAGGACAGTTTTCTCTTTGTTCTTGTTTTTTGCCCAGGTTAAAGCAGTTTATATCAGGAAAGAACAACCAGAAGACTTTTGCATTTCAAGTTGGTTGTGTTTATTTCAGTTTTATGCAGCATTGTGAAACAGTATCAACATCATAGATCAGACAGTTGTGTAATGGTAGTGCCTTCAGATTCCTTCACTATCTTTCCCTTCATGGGAGCAGTTAATAAAAACCATTCCTCAATATCTTAAAATATATGGTATGCATTTGTAGATAAATCTGAATATATTTCCACCCTCCTTCCTGCTTGCAGCTCCTCTGTTCCTCACCAAAAGAAATCCCAAACTGACAACCCTGCAAAGGAGTTACCACTCTCTCCAGCATTTCACTTGCTTCAAGATTTTTAATTAAAGTTTTAAATCTTTGTTATTCTTCATTCCCTTTGGCAGGCTGAATTATAACTGTGTCAACTGTGCTTGTCAACTCCCCAGAGCCAGCCTAAAGCACATTAGCCAATTTAGCTTCATATGAGGTCATGGAAAGCCTGCAAATTATCACTTTTGTGGTAGAGAGAGATTGTAGCTGTTTGTTGAAGTGTTGTCCTGGTCTGTAGTTATCTAGAGCAGTGGAGGAGCAGAGCTTGATACTATGCTGAGCAATTCATAAAAGTGTCCCTTCTGTGGACTGGGCTCCTTGGCAGTGCGAGGCAAAGCCATCCAAGTTTTTTTGTTGAGTTGGAAGCATTTCCTTGAATTTACGTTCACCCAAGGGTTTCCATTTCCACTCATCCTGGGAGCACGCAGTTACTAACAGTAAGACCTGGCACCTAGTTTTCTCAGGTGGTGAGGTTTAAAGCCCCCTGACCAGGCATGCCTCATTCCAGTCCCATCTAGCCCTTCCTGTGACACTTGGTGTTTGGGTGGGTGTGAGAGATCATTGCAAAGCATGGCTTTTCTCTCCCCTCTTCTTCGGTGCTTTCCCTCATGGCTATACATGCATTCACATGGCAGGGGTTTCCTAACCCAGCTTTCGTGATTGTTGGACCCTATAAGATCCTGGGCCGCCAGTTAGGTCTGTACTGCACATGCAGTTCAGGGCTGAGCCTGCACTTGAGGAGATTCGATGCCACTGCTATGGGGCCCATCCAGTGACATTGCAGAGCCAATGTCAGACAAGCTGGCTGCAGGATCCACCCTAAAAGGGAAACCCCTGATGCAAAACCAACATGACCTTGTCAGCAACCAGAGCCTGGGCTGCCTCGTGTGGGCTCCACAGCTTGGTCAGAAGCATCTTCCCCACAGATCGGAGGGTGCAGAGGTAGCCAGGGTGGGCACTGGGGCTTTTGCTAGCCCTTACTTCTCATGGCACCATATAGATGCAACCTTTCCTCCTTTTCCAACCATGAATGAGACCTGCTTCTTGCCACACACCGGTAAGCAGTGAAACTCAGGGCTGGCCAAAGGTGGGTTTCTATCAGCTGAGAACCTGTCTCTTCCAAACAAGCTTCCCACCCTACAGCCACCAGCACAGACATGGGGACTCAGCAGAAGTAGAGTGTTGTAGAAATATTATTAATGTCAGTACATGACTTAATAAGGCAGGATATTGCTACAGAAATGTGAAATAAATGACTTCAGCATGATATTATCGTAACTAAGCAGAGGGGTTGGTGGTGGTGGCAGCAGCCCTTGAGGAGAGACCGGGCCCAACTGGCAATGGTGTGGGGGACAGGGAGGGTAGAGTGTACTTAGAGTAGCCACATTGGGTATCTGGGTTTGAATAAAATATTAAAGTTGAAAGACCTGAGCCCCAAGAGAGGTGTTACAGAAAGAAGCCGCTGCTCTGCCAAGGGTTTTGGTCTGACACTGGCATTGCTGGGGGGGGGGGGGGGGGCGGGCAGAGGAGAGCAAGGAGGAGTCCAAAGGCAGCCCAGCCGATTGCAAAGAGCATGTGCTTTTCCATCTTGCTGAGGTGACACCGATACCTGAATCTCTTAACCAGGTTAAGGAATAGGAAGGATGCGTCCACTGTGCAGTAGCTCCAGATAAAAAGACAAGGAGAGATTATTTCTCCAGTTACTTTGGGAAACTGCTGCATAATTTCATGCAAGTTTAAAGACTTTTCAGATGTCAAACAAACTGCTACTGAGAAAACTAATCAGGTTCACCACTTCTCCAAATTGTCCACTGCTTTTACTTAGCTTGGGTCAGCTCTGAACAGCAGCAGTCCCATGTCTGCCCCAACATCCAGCCTCCAGTAACAGGAGTTGCCATATTTTTGGATTATTTGGGAGCTTACTACACATTGTTACGCTCTATGGTTTTGTCTTCTTAATGTGTCTGGTAAAATACCAACTATCTGCAACTATAAAAGATGATAGAGAGAGCCTGTCAGAAAATGGTCAAAATTATCCTTTAAAAATACCAAAAAGTCCCCTAAAAATGCTTTTCTCATTTTTTGAAGAGAAGCATTTACTTTTCAGAGAAAAATTGAGTACAGGAAAACAAAATTTTGCTTTGCATCTCTCTTCCTCCAGACTATGTATCCTCAATGAGATATTGTTCCATGTCCTTTTTAAAATAAGAATCTAATGAAAAATATCACATTAATTTTTCAGGCTGTTCTGCTAAGAATGCACTGCATCTGTCAGACTCTAAGTAGTCTGAGCAGTGAATCTTCCTTAAAAACCAGTAAGTTATAGATGAGATAATGTTGATTTTCCATTATGTAAATAGCCAAATATCAGAATAGTCATCTATTGTAATTCTACAAGAGAAGAGTTGAGTTAGTTACAATTTGAGCTGTTTCAGACAAATAGTGGTTTAAAATTTTTTGATTGAGATACAGATACATTTTCAGGATATAAAGAATAGATAGATACAGGAGAGAACAAAGTATGTTTGAACAAGGTGTTTAGTTGAAAATAACTATTTTCAGCCTCCTCTTTACTATTAGTGCTTGTTTGTTTTGTCCCTAAATACAACTTGCAGTATATCCTGCAGGTCCTCTCCTTGATATTAAGCATTGATTTCAGCTTCTGCTTGAGCCATAAGGAAAGGGTAGATTTTCTGTAAATTTTGAGAACTGTTTGGTCCATAGATGTCTTATTCTGTAACAACAGCATCAAAATACAAAGATGTTAAAAGAAAACTAGAACAGCTTCCAAAAATGTCTTTCTAGCTATTATTCAAAGCTCATTTCACCATTGCTCAGAGAGTATGCCAGTTGTGTGATAGTTTTTTGGCCTGGGCCATAAAAGACACTATGAATTTATTAGAGGCAAATTAGTCCTATGCAGCCATAGAATCCCATAGAATTTAAGATAAAATTAATCTATGCTGAGAGGGTGTGGTGGGTTAACCTTAGCTGGATGCCAGGTGGCCACCAGGCCCCTCTATCACTCCCCCTTCAGCAAAATAAAGGGAGAGAATAAGATGAAATACTTGTAGGTCAAGATAAAAGCAGTTTAATTAAAGCAAAGGCCAAGGCCATGCACAAAAACAAAAGGAAAACAAAGATGTTATTCTCTACTTCCCCTCAGTAAGCAATGCCCAGCCTCTTCCCGGGAAAACAGAGCTTCACTCTGTGCAGCAGCTGCTCCTGAAGACAAACACAGTAATAAACACCCCCATCCTCCTCCCTGCCCTGGGCTTTTATGGCTGAGCTGAGGTCACATGGTATGGAACAGCCAATCCGGGTCAGCTGTCCTGGCTCCGCCCCCTCCTAAGGTGTGTTATCAACACCCTGCTGCCTGCTAGGGCAACACTCAGCACTGGGAGGGCTGCTGTGGGGATATAAACCCAGTGCAGATTGTTTGTGTTTCTGACTATCCACGTCAATTGGGAAAAAGATCAAGGAACCTCATCCTTGTTTGCTTTTTTATTAGAAACGTCCCTTCTTGGCTTCCATAGCTCTCTGGCCCTGTTACCCCTTCAGCTGAGGCAGCAGGAGGGAGGGATAAGGAAAAATGTTCGTGGAAATTTTCAGATCACAAGCTATTTTCTCTTCAAGTACAAGAACTGAGTTTCCAGCCAGAGATCCAGGCTTATTTCAGTCCACATGGCCTCATGGATTAATTCAGAAGATGGCTTTAAAGGGTGAGGAGTTGGGACACCATACATTCAGCACTGCAGAGCTGCAAGGAGGCACCCTTCATGGGAAGGGATCTTCCAGTCGTTGAGCAGCAGCCATTTCAGGGGCTGGTCCTTTTAGCAAAACCCCACTATTAAAAGTATTGCATTGTACACCTAAGATAATCAAAACATAGAACAGATGTTCATCCTGTCCACTGCTCATTTTATTGCTTTTTAGTTTATGTCATACCCAAATGAGCTTTTTATTAGAGAGTACTTAATCATGTTTGGACTCGAATGTCCTGTGCCTCTGTTCCCTATTTTCTTTGAACGTCTGTTTTTAGAAAATAATCTTTCCCTGAGACACATGGAAAGGGAGTGATTTGCAAAGCCTCAGTTAGTGTAACTAAGAGCCAAGAGCAGCTGACCTGAAAAAGCAACAGTGAAAAATACAGTCAATTGTTAAACATAATTAAGTCCAATTGCCTCATAAGAAAACTAGATCTTTCTCTCATCCACTACTTGGACAAAAATCATACTGAGGGAGTTTATATGTGGCATATTCTTCTGCAAAGAAGTTCGTAAATCTGTGAAGATAGTATCAAAGAAAAAAAAAAAAAGAGGTTTATGTAGGCTTAGATTCAAGTGCTGGTCTCAGGGAAGTGCTGCATTCAGGGTACGGCCATATGAGGTCCCTGAGCCAACCTGTGAAAGGGATACTTCTGCCTCCCTCCTCACCACTCCAATCTCTCCCTGCCCCACTCACTGTTCATTGCAAAAAGTACCCATTCGCCTCAGCCCCTTCATCCGGACACACCATGAGTAACTAGAAGGCAGGCAGGCTGGACACTTCTCAGCCGTGAAACTGGCCAGACCTTCAGAGCTGGTGCAAGTCCCTTGGAATCAGAAGGGCTGCACAGAGTTATAGCAGTTCAGGACCGCAGAGGTCCAAGAGCCAGATGAGATAAAGACAAGTGTTTTTACTGATGAGCTTCATGCCAATTTCTGTGAGTTAACTTGGACTTTCCTTGAGCTTGCCCAAGGAGTCATCTCCACCCACAATGCAATGGGATCCAGCACAGCCACACTGTGTGAGTTTTGTAAGTTTTGGGAAGTATCTCCTTCTTGTGTCTCAAGATATGAACCCATCTCTGATATGGAGGAAGGGACTGTTCATAGTTAAGTCTTTGATTTTTTTCCACTATGGAACTCTGTGGACCTTCTTCTCCCCAGTCTGCTGCTGGTCACAGACAAAGGACTAGGCAGCTGCAGGTGTGACTGGTCTGCCCCTTCTACACTTCCAGTATGATGGAGAAAACATAATACTCCCTGCCCAGCATCAGTCTTGACTCATAATACCTTTGTTTTTTAATGTTGTAGAGGAAAGATTAAACCTAAAATCACCACTAGAAGAACAGCAAAAAGAATATTTATGCTTGATAGTCTGCCTTGGTCAAAAAAGTCAAAAAATAATGTTGCTGCAAATAGGATTGACTACAGATCTCCTTCTTGTCCATCCACTAGAACTGAGAAGCAACAGAGGGATCCCACCCTTGGCCAAGGGTGACCAAAAAGACAACAGGCTGGGTTTCTGTTTGTTTTTCTTCATATTTTGAACAAGAGCAACAGAAAACAGTGGTTCCCAGGTTAAATTGCCTTGGCTTACAAACTGATTGTGGAGGACAGGCTCCTGAGAGGATAATGTGAATTTAAACCAAACCACCGCAGCTGGCCCATGCTGCTCTGCCAGGGTCTCCTCTGGGAGATCATAAGAGCTTTCAACTTCACTTCAGTACAAAAGGGACTGTAAAGCTACGCTTAGTTTTGTAACATTGGGACAGCCACACTGGAGAAACGAGTGCTTGATAGACACAAGCATCTTCCACCAAGCAGTCCCTCATTCTGGATCACTGCAGGTGTCTATGCAAGGCAGAACTGGCATCTTTTGGATGCTGATCTCCAAGGAGAAAAACTTTTTTTTCTATTAGACTCCAAAAATGTGTGCTTCTTTGGTGCTTTGATTGGCAGTGAATGGAATCACACACCTCCTCTGACAGTTTTCTTGCAGCACCAACAGTGCTGCACGGAACACTCAGCTCCTTGCATGTCCGTTCATGGCCGGAGCTCAAGGGAAATGGGGAGGCTCTGCTGCTGCCCAAGACTTGCCAAGACAGTCTACACCCTTCCCCAGCACCCACTCATTTCCTAGTCATTTATAAGTCATCTGCCCCCCAGCAATCCCAAGCAGCAAACTGCCCAGTAAACCAGAGTGCTTTCTGAAGAAAAAAACTGACATCCTCTGAAGAGCACTAGGGGTTCAACAGACTGGTTTCATAAGTCACAAACAAGCTTGCAGCTAAAACCTGGTGAGATTTTATGACAGGCAAGAGGAAGGTGGACACTGGACTTCTGTCAGATTGTATTTGAAGGTTTGTTCCAGGAATAGAGCTACACTTTTTTTTAACAATAATTATTATTATTATTTTATTTTTAATCATGTTCAGGCCCCTGAAATTTCTGTCTGCTTTCTGACAGCTCAGTGTCTTTATTTAGCCTCCTACCAGTCCTGTCCCAAACAGAAGAGCTGTAATGGTCTGTGTTTCTCTGAAATGAAGTTAAGTCACACAGGAAGGTCACACAAGAAATCTACAGGAAAATAGAAAACCAGACTGAATCTTGGTTCCTCTCTTGACCATCAGAAAATCCAAACCAAAATTTGCAGTCTCAGAAAATGGCCCAGTTTCACAGTCCTTATGCATTTTCTGTGCTTTCAGTGTCCAGCAGAACCAGATGTTTTGCACCAGCCTCTGCCGTCAGTACTATGGCACAAATGTATGCTAACATCACCAGCTGCAGTTAAATTACTCAATTAAATGCCCTTTATATTTTCACTAAGATACCAATGGGCCTTGCACCTGCTTGCAGAATTAGGCTGAAAAACTTATCTTAAAAATAGTTAACAAGCTCCACAGAGAGAAAGAACTACATCCACTTTAAGAGCATGCTGACACATGGTTCCCAGAAGACCACATGTTTTGGCGTGGAAAGACCCTCTGGAGGTCACCAAGTCCAACCTCCTCCTCAAAGCAGGGCTGTTGACCACCACTGATTCAGATCAACATGAGCTACATCATTTATAGTTATTTTGCACAGACTATTGTTCTACATCCCTGGGACTTTTCATTGATTTCACTGACTTTTGGTGTCTATCTGGTCTGGGACCAAACATAAACCCTGTTTAATATGTGTGAAATGTACATTGATTCTCTGAAGCTACCTGCAGTTGTATAATCAGACAAACTCAGGGCACTGATGGAGGCTGTGTAAATGTTGCCCCCGAAGTGTGCCGTGAGCTGAAGGCAGGGAGTGGAGAAATGCTGACTCCATAGCAGTTCACATGGACTTCAAAGTATGAGCCATGAATATGAGCATTTACCTTAAGGAGGGAGCTCAGAGAAAACTCAGAAAAGAGGGCTGTAAAGGGGCGGAAAGAAAAAGTATTCGTGAAAATCTCTCTTCCCAACGGCTGTGTGGGGAGCTTCCACTCTTGAGTGGGTACACTCTGAATTGCACCTCAGGAAAACACCTTGCAGCTTGGACAAGGTGGATGTGAGTGACCCCCCAGTGCATCCCCTTGTCTCTAGGAGGGATCGAGTGTCCTTGAAAGATGAAGGTACAAGCTGTCTGTGTGGTCTTTGCCTTTCACTCTGCGTACAAGCCAGCTTACAGCCCAGAGTGCAGCCCCTCCGCACGTCACCAGCCAACCAGAGATCCCAAGATGTAAGCAGACAGCACATCACCAACCCAAAACAGGCACCAGGAGAACAGAAAACACTTATCCCTTTATCTTGTGGGGTGCCATTTATTCTTCTTGATCTAATTATTTGTCATCAATGACGTGGGCTAAAAAATTAGTTTCATAATCCTTTATTGGTCCATAAAATTTACTTCAAGGTTTAGCAGAACAAAGACAAATGCTAATGCTGCCATCTCTCCTGTCATTGAAAAATGCAAAATGCAGTTTGAAGAAAGAATAGCTAGGCCAAAGTCTTTTGCCAAGAAGAGAAAACATTGCAGAGGTGGAAACAGGTAGCCTTAGGAAAAATGTCCAGGTCTCTGTAGTTTCATTTTCTGATGTCAGGAGGTGGACACCTCAGCGTGAAATTCCTCCCCCTCCTGCCACGGACTTGGGGCCTGCACACCCCTCATAAGACACCCACAGCACTCACGGATGGGGCTGGGGGTACCCAGTGGCTTTAGGCTGGAGCTTGGCCCACAGCAGTGAGCTGCCACGGGGTCCGGCCAGTACCAGGGACCCCGCTCCCACTGGAGAGGGCCATAAAGCTTTCACTATGTCCAGCAGCAGCCGGCCACATCGTGCACTTCACAAGCTTGCATTAGGGCTCAGAAATGCTGAAAAGGTTTAAAATAGCTGGTTACTGTTCTCCCAGGCTGCTACCCAACTGAAAAATGTACTTAGGACACCCATGTCCATCTACGGTACCCAAAGTTAGTGACTAAAAGGAAGACAAATGCAAAACACGAGCTGAGCAAACGTATTCATTTCTAACATAAGAGTTGCCAAGTCCCTACCATAGTAAATTACCATCTACGAGCTTCTCGTATGATTTGAAGGATAAAGTCAGCCTTTTCTAGATCCAGTAGAAAGCTAAGCTAAAATGTTCTTTTCAGAGAAACGCAGGCAAGGGAATTAATCTCCTGACCCCACTCCTGCTGTGCAATCTTAATCCACACAAAACCAAATGATGCCATGTTTCCGGTGCTTTGAAGGGTGAGACCCTGCAGAATAACATTAAAAAGATAAGAAATAACAACAAATTCCTCGAAATGTTGAGCTGGTGTCACTTCAACATGAAACACACAACCTGATTCATTACCCTTTATCACAGATAATGCCTAACGAGGGTTTCTCTCTGCTTTGTTTCAGAACCACGACCACACGTGCATTGCGTGCAGAATCATCTACCGGTCAGATGAGCACCATCCTCCCATCTTACCCCCCAAAGCAGACCTGACTATCGGGCTACACGGAGAGTGGGTGAGCCAGCGCTGTGAGGTGCGACCGGAGGTCCTCTTTCTCACTCGGCACTTCATCTTCCACGACAACAACAACACCTGGGAAGGTCACTACTACCACTACTCTGACCCCATCTGCAAGCACCCAACCTTCACCATCTATGCCAAGGGACGCTACAGCCGGGGAGTGCACTCCTCCAAAGTGATGGGCGGCACGGAGTTTGTCTTCAAAGGTAAGAGTGATTTGCTATGCAGGGGGGCAGAGGTGTTCACGTAGTTATGGACCAGAGCAGAGTTTGCTTATAACGATTTGGTTGCTGATTATTTCATTCTGTTGTTATCAAGAGCTATCTGAAGTTCACAGGCATTGTGTGAATGCCCAGACAAACTATCCAGATGCATGGTTTTTCACACCACTGATGCAATACTCGCTTGATGCAGAGATCTTTAAGTACGGCATGAGAAAATAAGATTTCACATCATTAAGTCTTGGAGTCCAGTGGCCAGACTTCAAGCATCTAAGCAAAGTGTCTAAAATTAGATCTGTGTCCTAGGGCTCCTTCAGTAGAGAGAAAAAAGCACCTTCAGAAGGCATTTCAGAAGTGGTATAAATAATTTTATGTCAAAGACATAAAAATTGTAGCATGTGTCTTTTCATCAGCCTCCAAGGGGCCTAGAGCAAGTAGATTAATCTCACCACAGTGAGGACTAGGTACATCTAACCAAAACCAAATCAGCGCTCAGTGGTGACGCCACCCGGGTCCCTGCAGCTGCAAAGAGCGCCACAGCACCCTGCTCAGAAAGAGCTCAGTGGCTGTAACCACTCACACAAATAAACATCTCCAAAACACAATGTCCCACCATGACACCAGCCCCAGCAGAGCCTCTAGAAGCCCCAGGCACTCTGTGGGCTCTTCTCTTTCTTTCAGTTACCATGTGAGAAGCATAAAACTTCTTGCATGGCTCCAATTTAGGAAAGCATCTAACTATAAGAAATAATTTACTAATCTAGGATTTTCACAGGAGGCAGGAGAGAGCCTTGCCTGTCAGAACTTTTGCTCCTTAGAGCTGCATGCAGCATGATCCAGCTCAGCTCCTGGGGTAAAATCCAGTTTTTTTCTTGAATTTCTGCTCTACGGTATGCCAACTTACCTTACAGATCGAAGTAATTAATTTGGTTTTGGTAAAACTTTCAGGTTCACTTCCTATAAATTACCTTTTACACCAGCTGGGGCAAATAATGTGAACTGTAGAGCCATTGAGGTGAATGTCTGTTTATAAAACCTCAGAATAAAACTCCCAACAAATCTTACTATAAAATGAGCTGCAAGAGAACTGGGGATTTTAATCTGTAGGGAGGCATGAGAGCTGGTCATTTGCTTCTGTTTTGGTCAGCACCTATCTATTCAGATCCCTTTTTCTTGATAGGCAATGTGAAATGCACATCAGGAAAAATCTCTCTTCAACTTCCATAGGCTCATTCAGTAAAAGTAAACTTTTTAAACTTGGCTGAAAAATAAAATTTTTGTGCCTTAAACTGCTTTGAAATACAGGCAACTTAAGAAAAAGCATCTCTCTGTAGTTCAGCAATATTTTGTAATTCATGAGAAAAAGGACAGGTAATATAAGAAGATAGCACAGCTGCAGCAATTACAAATTTTCCAATTGGAACTAATTATTTCATTAGCTTTATGGAGTAACAGATGTTTAAAAATGATGAAAAATACATGATGAACAGCCCTACTTATGGATTATTACAGATGGTAATAAAACATGAGTACAGTTTTATTGTTTCCTCTTTTACCTATCTCCTAATATAGCCAGCCAGGCTTTATCTGTAAAGGATTGTCTGGAATTTATGAAAAGCTTTGCTTAATCTCTGCTGAGATACATGGCCACCAGGTTTTCTTCAACTGAGTTTGTGTGTGTGTTCTGCACAAGAAGCAGTTATGTCAAAGACGTAAAATGATGCAAATAGATTTGCTGGCAACACCTGCAATATAAAAAACAATATTTAGAATCATAGAATGGTTTGCGTTAGAAGGGACCTTAAAGATCATCCAGTTCCAACCCTCCTGCCATTTAAGAATGAACAAGAAGAGACAATTCTGATTTCATAGATACACCCCAATCCGCACATTGTCTTTGCTTTTCACCCCTCTTCTGATAGCTTCTCTCTTCCTCTCTCACAGTGAATCATATGAAGGTCACTCCCATGGATATATCCACAGCTTCTCTGCTCAACGTCTTCAACGGGAATGAGTGTGGAGCGCAGGGGTCCTGGCAAGTTGGGGTTCAGCAAGACGTCACGCACACGAACGGTTGCATCGCACTTGGCATCCGCCTACCTCACACCGAGTACGAAATCTTCAAAATGGAGCAGGATGCCCGGGGCAGGTACTTGCTGTACAATGGCCAGAGACCAAGTGACGGGTCCAGCCCTGACCGGCCAGAGAAGAGAGCCACTTCCTACCAGATGCCTTTAATTCAGTGTGCTTCATCAGTACCCAGATCTGAAGAGTCACCAGAGGAGAATAAAATAAGGCTGTATAGCAGCAGGGCACCAGAAAAATATCCCAGTGCCCCAGCTCTTGCTTTGGTGTTGTTTATTTGTACTGTGTCATATTGGGACATTCTCAGCTAGAAGTGAAAAAAACTTATTTTTCATGACTACAAAGCCAGGATTCCACCAGACTGGAGATTGTTTTTCTTCCAAAAGAAAGGGACATTTATTTTCTTGATGCACTTGAATGCCTGAGAACTGTTGTTCTTTTCCTTACTTCCCCCCTCCTCCTCGAATCCCGAACGGCACTCGTTTGATGTTTGTGCTTTGAACTTCATCCAGTCTGATCCCTGGCCTGACGTGACTGCACAAAAGTAATTGCACTTTAGGACTGCAGACTTCTGGGGGGAGGGAGGGGGTCTCATTTTAATTTCTTTTTTTTTTTTTTTTTTTTTAACTCCTGGGGTGAACATTATGATCCTGCTTCAGTCATCTCTGCCATCTTACCATTGTGGTACTCTTCTCCCCAACGCTGGGTTTCTCATCAGAATTTAGCTCTGGGGAAGGGCTCGGTGTTGTGCCAGTACTGTGATAGCAGCTGCCCCCTCTGACTTCACAGCTCTGATGTAGATATGTATATAAGGAGGAAATCCACACAGGTTTATCATGTCATTATCTCATAGCTCCTAACACAAAAAGAAACAACAAATCAACACTCCTCCAGTCAGATAGTGCTCAATGGTCAATACCTCTAATTAAAAAAATATTCCGAGTAATTTCAGCTATTTTACAACCATTAAGTTGTAAAAATAACCAGTGGTTTAGTATTTTCTTGTTCAATTTCCTTAGCTATGTAATTGCTTCAAGGCCTGCCTTTGTATCTAGCAAGTAGTTACAACCAAGCCCCCTTAAGGCCAGCCTGAAGTGGCTTTTTTTTTCTGTTGGATGCACACAGCAGAGGTAAGCTGCAGATACAAGGCTGCAGGGACCTCTGTTTTCCTATTCCTGAGGCCTTACGTACTCTGTGTGCAGTATTTGTGCCTTGGATTTTGTGTCAGCCAGGTGGACAAAGTGAAGAAGCAAGCGGGGTCTAACATGTTCTGCAATCCTATTTAGCAGCGTATTTTTAGTGATGTGATCTTACGTAGGAACAAATAAAGGGCTCCAGCAGCAAGCGCACCATGACCTTTAGCAGAGGAAAAAGCAGACAGAAACAGACCCACAGCTGAGAGACTGGACCAGTCATACAAGAGGGAGGAGCAAGAGCTGCACAAATTGCAGCAGCCCCCTCCGTTTGATCCTTGCTGGAGTGTCCCAACACAGAGCATGGTTTCACAGAGCTTAAATTAGCATTGGTTTGGGGAGACACGGCTGGCAAGGTGGGTAGGCACAGCCCCTCAGAGCATTCCTCAACAAGAGCCTGCCCTGGAACCCCTCCGGTTTCCCCCAATGGCAAATACATCCTTGTGCACACTGATGCAAATCAGAGCAGACTTTGGAGGCATGAGGGGAGATATTTAAGGCCAGCAAGGAGGGACAAGTTCATAGATGAACCACACTCCCCTGGTTTACTGGGGAGCAAGCTGAGGGCACAGCTTGTGGCATTTGGGCTGTGGCTTTCACTGATACACACACGTGTTATGGCTCGCAGGAGGAGCAGGAACCTGTGTAAGAAACATATGGAGTAAGGTCATAGTGTTTCTTCATCATGATCATCAGCTTCTAGCTGCCCACTCCAGTACTATGGGAGAAAAAAGCCTTCAATATGTTATTTTCAGCATCATAGGAAAAGTATATCTTGAGTGAGGGTCTTTCAGCTTTACATAGGTGAGTCTCCATACTGTCTGCCATAGCAAAAGCATTCTTTGAAAACAGTGACATCATGGATCTTGCTAGCAAAAACAGCAGGAAAAAGTCATCTGAGCAGGAGATGGCTGTCTGTCCCTACTGCCTCAAAGTCCATGCCGCCTTAACAGTTTTTCCAAGCTGGTATCAGCCTTGGATGTGAATTTCCTCAGGTTCACCTAGTTTTGAGAAAGTAGGAGGCAGGGGAGAAGGAACAGTATCTGCCAGGTCAGATAACATCTTTCACATTTTTTCCTGAGACAGATGAAAAGCCACAGAAAACATTACAAGTCAGGAACAGAGCTCAGGATGGCTCAGTAGTCACCAGAGAAAGTGTTCATCCATCCGTCTGAACAGATCCTCCTTCAGCCTGCTGGAAGGAGCTGAAAGCCAACTCCCCATGATGAACCAAGCCCTGTGAACAACAGCTACTCTGATGAGCATTTCCTGATGGTTTTCTGCTCCACACAGTCAAACCTACCTGAAGAGTCAGTTCTGGATCAGTTGCTGGTAAGGAGGCATCAGGAGCACAGTATTAACTAAAGGGTCAAAAAAGAGACACAATGCCTCTGAAAGACAAGCTACAAACCTGGAAGGAGTTTGATTTTCTCTAGCAGACTTGAGTTTTTTATTCAGCAGATCTACACCAGCATATCTCCAAGTTACTCAGCTATTAAAAGATAGTTAAACAAGTCCTTTCAAATGCTAGCTTTGTTTCTGACTTCTGCTCAAGACACAGGGGCACAAATGAATTCATGTTAGCCTTTATTTATGAGGGTGAGTATAGTGTGATGTTCCTCAGATCACATGAGACAAGCTTCTTCCACAACCATTAGGTTGTTAGGTGGTCTCATCTTTGGAAAAATTATCAATGGCTAGGAGTTGTCAGACCCTGTTCCTTCCCTATGCAAGTGCCACACACAACTCTGTCCCAGCCAAAACCTGCACGTGCTTGTGATGCAGGACTGAAGCCAAGAGCAAAGGAACTGCTCCACAGCATGATATTCTGTATTCATCAGGATAATGATCTGCAGTTTATTAGTGCTTCATGGCTCCTCTGCAAATTGCTTAATGTCAGAAATATTACAACAGGTTTAAGAGAAAGGCCTGTCGTGTCCTTACCTCTAAAAAGCACATTCGTGTCTCAACTGTGTTTTGAATCACAGACTTGCAAAGATCTAGGTTTTTACTGTTACGCTAAATGCAAACATGACACAACGTACAAATTGTACAAGAACTTAATTTTTTTTCTGTCACCTAGAGATAGTTAAAAAGGAAGCACTTGAAAAAAGGCCTTCATAGTGCATTGCCAGAAATACAGTTTGGGGCTCCTCTGACTTATTTGTAGCGTTGATCAGAAATATAATTTTATGACTTAGGTTCTTAGCATACGCTGCACCAGCTTCCCTCTTCGGGGCTATATATTTTTTCTTTATTCTTCTATTAGCCAATAGAAGCCAAGTTGGACAAAGATAGAAGTATGTCTTCAGAGTGCACAGCTGATTTGCCAATCCATGTTCTCTGCAAGGCTTCTCCTAAGCTACAGGCACAGAACTAGGAGCTAAGCTTCCATGATCTTTTCATTTCATCACACACTAAATTAACTGCTGCACAGCACCATAAACATTTGTGATACAATATATTCTATTCATTATATATATGCAACCCAACAGCAGCCCTGGCTCCTAAAGAAGTTAAGCCACAAGCGATTTAGCAGTGGAAGACCTACAAACTGAGTGATTTGTCCCACACCAAAATGCAGAAGCTTTAAAAAAATTGAACAACTAATGTTGGTATCTTCAATAACAGCCAAGGTTGCAGGACAGGTGAAAGTTTTTCCCTCAGTAATATCCTACTCAAGGAGCCACCTGACAGAATAAATGGTAACCTGAAGAAGTTCTTGGGTGAATTGTTTTAACAGGTTCTATTTAAAAAAAAGGACAAAAGGGATCAGAAAAATCAAAACAAGTGTTCTTACTCTGTTTCTATACTGTTTACATATTGTGCCTGCTGCCCTGGGGTAGAAAGTCATTCTTATGACCAGAAGTCCATATTTTAAGATATAATGTCTGTCTTGCTTGAGCTGGAGTGTGCTTGCTTAAAGTGCAGGATTTAAAAAAGAAAAAAAGTCTTTTTATTTTTGTAAAGTTATAGAAGATATTTTTTTTCTCCACTATGTTTCAGATTTAAATGTCGGGGAAGTTTAAGCACTTGCTAAACTATTGATTGAAATAAAAAAGCCTAACTGAAAAATTAAGGATTTCTTTGCCTCCTATACTTGTTCATTTTCTGTTGACTTTCTACCTGTAAAAAATGGTAGATGTCTCAGAAAGCAATAACCAAAAATACCTCTATTAAGTAACTTATGCACAGAAAAGCTAATTTCTTACTATATACACAAGAAAACAGTTTTGCTTGACAACAGATCACTAGAAAGAGCTCTGATGGATAAAGCTGGGATGATTTGGGTTTCACAGCACATCTTCATGTTCTCTGAATAAAATGGGGGCTGGAAGCACACAGCAAGTAACAACAGCTTTGGCTTGCAAGGAGAGTAGGGTCAGAGCAGCTGTGTCAGGACAAAGGGTGTGGTTCAACAGAAATGAAATATTTTTCATAAATTATATGTAAGCAAACAAAACAACATAACTGCTCTGCTATTCCATCTCACTGGCTCTAAGAGCTATAATGGGGGGGGGGTTGGGGGGCGGGCACGAGGAGAGCATTACTTGCACAAAGAAAGAGGAGGTGAAATGCAGTCAGTGAGACTTCTACCACCGCCACCAAAAGCTTTGGAGTCAACCAATTTCTGAGTTTTCAGAAGTGACTCAGGAGATCCCTGAAAGATGAGCTTGATTTTCAGGAAGCATGCCCTAAATTACAAGGCACTCCAAATGCAATAGCCACAGCCTGTGAAGAAGCGGCCTCCTCTCCACATAAAGTAGCGGGTAGGGATGAATTCAGGCATAAACAGATTCTACATGGCATAATTTACTCACTCCTGACACAACAGGGAAGGCTAGGTAATAAAAGCCAGCACCACTCATTCTGATTTTTTTCATTAATTTTCCATAATTTTCCCTTTTACTAGAAGTATTTGCCAAGAATTTTTTCCTTCTAGTCTTCTCCTTTTTAGTGCAACCTTTGTTAATTTTTTTTAATTACTATTTGCTGACAGCAATAAATAATAAGGATATCAAGAAATAAAATTTCCACTCCACTGTTGAATCAGGCAGAAACAAACACGGCTGTGAGGAATCAAACCATGACTACCTTTAATAGCTAAGGAAGCAGCGTTGTTGGTCTGAGCAATCATTTATCAGGCATCTTCTCCCCACCCCTTCTTTTTCACAAGTCTGCTCCAGGCACTACGAAGCCCCAAGGACAGTAATTAATTCCTACAGGTATTCAAGTAACAGGAACTGCCCATGATCACAGCTTCCAAGCAGGTGGGCATGACTCCCAACATCCCTTTCCCATGGGAACCACATTGGTCCCTGCCCACTGTCGTTTCCAAGACAGTCTACTGGAAAACGAGAAAGCAAGCTGTAGAGGATAGTACTGTCTTCAAATAAAGAAATTTAAAAAGTTTAGATAAAAAGTTTACTCTTGGAGTTGTTAGGCACTTGATCTCCTAGATTAACTCTGCTGAATGCTGCAATTCTACCCACAGAAAAAGCCCAAGATCAGGCTTACATACCTTCATCCAGAGGACAGATGCTTGCTAGACAAACACACACATTATGAATTCCTTTAAATAAATGCCCAACTACTGCATCGCTTTTCTCTCAGCGCCAAACCGTAACCTTAAGACCCTCAAAGATAATCAAAACAATATCTAGACATCAGCTTTACTATAAAGGCATTGCTATGAACACCACTATCTTCCAGCAAACAAGCGTTTCACAGCCATGAGCAAGAGACAACGTCCCGCTACCAGGACGATCTGTGACCCCAGCTCCGCA